>NC_056728.1:199921573-199941573 GCF_019279795.1 Protopterus annectens
TTATCACTTACTGTTTTTCAGTGCCTCTTACAAATGTTTTTCCTACTGATGGTGTTACACATTCTGTTAAAAATACTTCTGGAACATACCTCTCAACCTCTTAGCACAAGAAATCTGGACAAGCCTGACATAATGGGGGGGGGGGGGGGGGGCAAAGGCACAAAAACTGGGACACATTTTAAACATGGCTCTTACAAACATAGAAAGTTGCTAGAATAACAGGATTTGTGTTAGCATGCATTTTCTGAAGGATATGAAGTCAAACAAATGCATGCCATTATTTAGTGGCTTAAATCATCCAATGGATTTGTTAAAAAACACAATTTTTATAAGGAACAGATGAAAAATATGAGTCAAAACTCGGGACATTCTGTGAAAATTTGTACAGTTGAGAGGTAAGTATCAACTCAATGATGAGAAAAAAAGACTTTTTAAGAGATTCAGATTTTTTTGTTTTCCAGTTCTTTCACAAGTTACTCCTCCCATTTCCCTCCCTCAGCAACGGAGAACATCACATTTGCTGTCCTGAGGGTTAAATTAGTCACCTATGCATAGCAACAGATAGCAGACACAACTGGCTGCCTGGTGTGCTTGTGAAAGTGTTCTGTCATCTCTCTCCTTATTCATGGGATGTAAAGAGCACGTTCACAGTAAATTGTTACAAAATCATTTTTTTTCAATCTTTATCATACACAAGTCTAAATATATCTGAAAGCGTGCTCTGACACACTGTTTAGAATTCATACTGACTCAAAGATGTGGATATGTCTGCAACCAAATGCTCTCACGATCAAAGAACAATCTTATTTCAGACAGATCTTTATATAACAATGCAGTCCTCAGCATTATCTCTCAGACAGGCTAAAGATGTTATCTTCTACTTTTTCATACTATATTTTACTCCTTTTTGATGCTATGCAATATATTCCTCCATTGCTTTCCAATTTATACTGATAAAACCTTTTATAATCACGGCTACCTTGAGAACTGCAAAATGACTGCTGCATGCAATATGTTTTACATTATAGTTATTTTGAAGCAATCGGAAGATGACCTAACAACAGATTCAGTGTATCCTGTTGCAATTCTTCTTTTTTTTCCCAGTGATTATTAGGCTTACTCAACACTGCTCTCCATTTCCCACTTATTTGTGCCACTGTTCAAATTTAAATAAATATCCTTTGTTGAACAAATCAGTCCCACTAGGCTAGCGGCATCTTTTCAGGGAGACCTAAGGTGGTATTTTTTTACTGGTAGGTGAAATTTAGCTAGGGCATTGGGGAAATCCCCCTACTTTTTTCTATATGTGCCATGGTATCTCTTACATCCACCTAAGGTACCACCACCACCTCAAAGAGATGGGACTTGCTTTAACATCTCATCCAAAGGCTGACTCTACCTGGTATGGGAAAAGAACAGACAGCCTTCTGCGCAAGTGTGCTACCTGTTTTGTCACTGACACTGTCAAGTTGTGACCACACACATCTGCAGCAGTAAAAACTCACTGCTGACATCAACTGGCAAACACAAACGCATCAGGTACATGTCCCCACTTTTCTGTTACAATAATCACTACACGTGTGTGCATACACACACAGACACACACACACCTCATAATATACCACCCAAAAATAGCAATTAAACATCTATGTAAAATCACAGCTACAGTGGCCATGGTCTAAATCAAACACACACACACACACACACACACACACACACACACACACACACACATTATATACATCAGTGGCAGAGCTAACCACCAGGCAATGTAAACCTTGGCTACAGATTATTGTCACTGTTGAAGCAACACACTAACCCCCAACAATATATCTACACTTGAAGATACCCTTCACTGGCTAACATGTCACTACCCCCAAGAAACTCTACTACTCTGAGATTTTAACATAGACTGGAACACCTGTTCCTCAGAATCCCCAACCACCATGTTAACCTGCATGCAATTACACAAATCATAACCACCCCTACCAGGACAGGTAAACCTAACCAAAAAGAAAGCATACTTGACTAGGTACTTATAAATAGTCACGCCCGACTGTACACCTTTGGCACCTTCCTTGATGACCTAAGCGATCATCTTCTCACCTATATAATTAAGCACAAAGCCATCAACCCCCAATACCCTTTACTCAGAATGGTAAGAAACAAAAAATACTTTAACCCTGCCAAATTCCAACAAGAGCTAAACCCTTGAAAATGGTCATTTCTAAAACCCCTCCCCTTAGAGGAAGCAGTCGCATACTCTAACAACAAATTCCTTGATTTCCTTGATTCTCATGCACCCGTTCGCTCAATAAGAACCAAGGTAAAAACTGGGCTATGGTTTTCCAAAGAGTCCAAACTAAAAATCACCCTTAGAAACAAAGCATGGGCATTATGGCGTACTACTAAAGACCCCCAAGATCACATTAAATATAGGCAATCAAGGAAAGACACTAAAAAATCCATTTTACAAGACAAAAAAAAACTACCACTATAATCTATAGCAAATAAATCAAAATAACCCTCAGAAGTTTTGGTCAGGTTTAAATAAACTATTACATCTTGGACAAACTTCCACCCCAATCCCTGCAGCCACCATTGATAAACCTTCTGAGGAAGTGTCAGACAGTTTTAACTGATTCTTTACTGTGACAATTCAAGCCATAGCTAGCCAACTATCTCCCAGCTCCCCTGGCCCTGAGGGTACCACCCTTAGAAACCAACTCTCATTCAGATTCCAACCAGATGCCACTTCACTTATCCGTACCTTGATCAAAAAATTAAAACCAACTACACTCTCTTCTACTCAACTCCCTGCTGCGTATCTACAAAAAGCAGCTGATGCCATTGCTTACCCCATATCGATACTAATCAAACTATAGCAGAATTCAAAATCCCCACCATCTGGAAAATATCCTATGTAATCCCACTTCACAAAGGAGGTAGCTCTGCTGAACTATCCAATTATAGACCAATAGCTATATTATCCCCACATGCAAAAATTATGGAAAAATGTATTCATAGACAACTTATGCGCCACCTAATTCAGAATAACCTTATGGCAGACTCCTAGCACAGCTTCTGGCCTCACCAAAGCACTACTTCAGCCCTCCTAGCCTACTCCAATACCATAAACCATAATCCCAAAAATAACAACATATCATCTGCCCTCTTCTTGGATCTCTCAAAGGCATTTGATATGGTTGATCACCAACTTCTAATCCACAACCTGAAAACATTCTGTCTAGATACCAAAGCCCCTCAGTAGTTCCAATCTTATCTGAATGGCAGACAGCAGGCTGTCCTTTGGCAAAACAAACTCTCTAACCTCCTACCCAACACCCTTGGTGTACCCCAAGGTTCTATAATAGGGCCCCTTCTGTTCTCCATCTTCATTAACGACCTTTATAATGTTATCCCAAAAGTCAGCTGTATCGAATATGCTGACGACTCCACCCTGATCTGCTCGGCCACATCTCCAATACAATCCAATATGGTCAGCTACCCAGACTACCTTCAACACAACAGAAAACTGGCTTTCTGGTCGTCTGATCCTAAATCCCAAAAAAACAAAAATGTTACTTTTCTCACCAACACGTATGTCTACTGCATTCACCTTTACCATAAAATCAAATAATGGCACAATAATCTCCCTAGACTCCTCTACAAAACTACTAGGTGTTATCATAGATAACAACCTTAAATTCGACCTACATGTTAATCAATCCATCAAAACCATCAATAATAAACTAGGGTCACTTTACAGGACAAAAGCCTTCTTAACCCCTCCTGCTAGATTTGCCATAGCTCGCTCTCACCTACTTTCAACTCTTCTGTACGCATCCCCTTTACTCTCTAATTTAAACAAGTCTGTCCTTAACAAGCTCTCTGCTACAACCACACTGCTAGATTTGCCACTGGACTGCCTTACAGGACACATCATTGTATCAATATAAACCAGCTTGGGTGGCTAGAATTACCCAGATTGATCCAGTATAACCAACTGATTATGGCCTATAAAATCCTGACAATACTCCTGCACTTAAAAATATTATCACCTCCTATAACAATCCTACACCTCTTCGATCTTCTAACAGACTACTAATTCAGACTATCAAAACTAATAACTCAGCCGGTGACTCTCTCTTTGCTAACTCTGTAGGTAGATCCTGGAACTCTCGCCCAGCCAATATTACTTTACTTACCACCCTGAGTCAATTTAAGAAAAGGCTCAAACAATATTTGACATTAAACTGGCTATGTCAATGTATCAAACCTGACTAACTCTCCTCTAGAATGAGTTAAAAACTGTAATTTGTTATATAATATAATAACATATAATGTGTTACTTAATCCTGATTTACACTCAGGATTATCTCTAACCTTGGAACTTGTATAACTTGTTTAGGTATGTAACCACTGTAAATACTGTATTTGTAATCTTAACTGCTTACCTTGGAGCTTTTCTCCCCGGGCCTCTGCTGAAAATGTGCATGTATCCAGTCGGACTATCCCGCTCTCAACAAATGTAAAATAAAATAAAATAAAACAAATAAATAAATGTGTGGAAATAGGAAAAGGGGGTTGTGAATAGATGGATATAGCTACACACACACACACATATATATATATATATATATATATATATATATATATATATATATATATATGGATTCACTTCAGAAGCTCGAAATACTGAAATACCTAATTTCAGAATAAGGTGAATCCTGAGAACAGCGAAAGTTCAGAAGTGCGAAATTCAAAACCTCGAATACCGGAGGTTTTGAATTTTGCACTTCTGAGGCTTCGCTGTGGTTATGTATTCGGGGAAGTGTGTGTACGTGCGTGTCTATTAAGGGTTTTGGGTAGGGGCTGTGGTGTGTGTCAGTGCGTTTTGTTGTTGTGATGTGTGTGTGCGAGGAGAATATAGCTTGTGTGGTGGTGTTTTGTGTGTATCTGTATGTAGTGCAACCTCGGAGTGAGAATATTTCAGTAGGGGGGCAACTGCTTTTCTGTAGTAGAGAGGTTATGTGTGTGTGTGCGTGTGTGTAGTAGTACCGCGGAATTCAAAATCTCCAGTGTGCGAGATTTTGAATTTCGTGGTTTTGTGGATTCGACATTCTTGGCTTGAAATACTGAAATTCGATATCTCAGTATTTCGAGCTTCTGAAGTGAATATATATATATATATATATATATATATATATATATATATATATATATATACACATATATATACACACACACACACACACACACACACACACACATATATATATATATATATATATATATATATATATATATGGTTCTACCTGACATAGCCGAAACCACACAACACCGACAACCACATCACAGTCCATAAACACGAAACCACACATAACCTACACAAACACGAAACCCCATACACTGCACACACCACAATAACAATTATTAAAAACAAAACACATCCCCATTCCACAAACCACACACACAACACAAGCACACCAAAATTAACCCTAACTCACTTAACCCACCTATCTACTCCCTAACCCTAACTCACTTAACCCACCCCTATCCCTAACCCTAACTCACTTAACCCACCCCCCACCCCCTTCCCAGACTCCACCAATCACACTTACCTGCCTCGACCAACACGTCGCTACTACCCGCAGACCCACACAGCCTTTCCCCATGTCGGCATCCTCGGGTGTTGTGTCCCGTTCATGTCGGGTCTCTGCATTGTTGTCGACATGTTCTGCAACCGATGACGGTCCGGTCTTCTCTTTCGCTGATTGGAGCTCCCGATTCCGCTGTCGGTCTTCGTCAGGTAGAACCATATATATATATATATACACACAAACACATATACAGATAAATATATACACACGTGTGTGTGTGTATGCATGCATAGATATAAATATATCTACAGATCTACCTATATCTATCAATATATGGGTATATTTTACTTAAATGAAAACAACCAATGGTGACTGCAGAAACATTGACCACATCTGGTCAAAAACACGAAAGGAGACACTTCAGTATGCATGTGTTGAGAAACAGCCTCACTGCATGCAAAAACTTGTGCACCCCCCACATTCTCTGCTAACTATACATTTGATACTGCTCAAACAGGAATTGTCAAACAGGAATTGTGTGATCTCACACACACTGTTGATCAGCCACTTAGTTGACTATATGTAATCGACTGAGCAGCTGTTGACCTAAAAGATGAGTGACTAATTCTGTAACTCCCAATTTTTATATATATATATATATATATATATATATATATATATATATATACACATATACACAAGTCTATGACTGATGTTACAAGTATCAAGATTTCAAGCACTTGTCATAAACATAAAAGTTAAAAGTGATCTAACTACAATGTTAAAAAAGTGGCTTTACTATGACATCTTTTCAACACTGACTACTAAGGCAGAGACCATTTTTACCAGGTGTGGGAGTCTTCAATGGGACTTCACAGTTGTCAGAAAACATATTCAACTGGAGATCTATGATATTAATCTTGTTACTGTCAAGTTGTACACAGAGCTGTGCTACTCCCAGCAATGAGCAAAGACGTACACAGACATGCACTGAGTACATCTGTTCTTCTAGACATTCTGCTTTATAATGACTTACGTTGGTCCTTATACTCGAATGTGACTGGAATGAGGAACGATAATGAGGCCTTTCCAAGATCCAGATATGCAGTGCCCATTGCCTCAGTGGGCACCAAAAAGAAGTACAATAGGTTTATCTGGCAAGATCTACCTTTCAAAAACCTATAGTGTTAGTGCAACATGGTTACTTTGGTTGAATCTATGTTTGACAAACACAACTGCCACAAAGCCAGGTCTTGTAGTCTACCATTTATTTTTATTTATACATTTTTTAAGTGGGTTGTTCCAGCTCTCTGAACCTTTTTAGGCATGACTTCAAATATGAATGGCAGCCTCCCACACTACTCTAATATGGCTACACCAACCAAGGGAAATTGTCATTTGAACGAGTAGGTCAAATCTACAATCAGAGGGGCTAAAGCCAACTGTCAAAGAATGTCAGTATAGTGTGCGACAGAAAAATGCCAAAGAAGTTTAAAAGTAAGGTGTACAAAACAGTTGTGCAACAGTAACCTGTGAACCTGGTCGACTTCTTCGAAACAATCACCAAGGCCATAGATGAAGGGAAGGTAGTCCACACAGCCTATCTGGACCTTGCAAAGGCATTTGACACAATACCCCACTCGGGCATTATAGATAAGCTATCCAGCCTAAATATAAACCCCTATGTCACAAGATGGGTCGCAAACTGGCTCAAAGACATAACCCACAGAGTCAGAGTTGCTGGGGCCATGTCAGACTCGAAACCGGTCACAAGTGGCGTCCCACAAGGTTCTGTTCTGGGACCTCTCTTATTCGGTATTTACTTTTCTGAGGTACAGGCCAATGTGGGAGGACTATGGCTCACCAAGTTCGCAGATGACTGCAAACTGGGCGCCACAATCGACTCTCCAGCTGACACAAACATCCTTCAAAAAGGTCTCACAGAGACGGATAACTGGTGCCAGAGCCATGCTCTAAAGCTAAATGCCAAAGTGTATAGTCATACCCTTTGGCAAAAACAATGTGCCCACAAATTACCACATAGGTGGTAACCCATTAAGTACAGAGAAAGTAATTAGGGATCTGGGGACCCAAGTTGATAGCAATCTCTCCTTTGACAACCACATTGCCAAAGTGGTTAGAAAGACCTTCTACATAGCCCACCTCATCATAAAAGGATTCACATCTAGATCAAGAGAGGTAATCGTGCCCCTTTATTCATCCCTCATCAGGCCCATCATAGAATACAATGCCCCCTTTCGGATGTACCTTACCCGACACCTGCAGCAATTACAAAGACCCCAAAAGTACCTCACCAGGAGGATCAAGGGACTCAAACAGATGCCATATGCTGCTCAGTTAAAAAAAACTCCAGCTCTACTCAGTTGCATACCGCCTACTTCGAGGTGATCTATGCCTGACATATAAAGCTATGTCCAACCCAGAATTAATGGACATGCTCCACCTCAGTAAATCTAAATCCCTTAGAGCCACGCGCTCGTAGGACTTGAACCTCAGCACAGAAATAAATAGAACATGCTGGAGGGACAGATTCATAACCCAGAGGCTCCCTTCGCTCTGGAATAGAATTCCAACTCCTGTTAGGCAAAGCACCTCACTGACGCTCTTCAAGAAGAATCTTGATGAGTAGATGGGGGATCGTAGGTTTGTCCCGAGGATTACTTCCGTGTCACTATTAGACAGAGGCACAGTAAACTAAACTTTAAAAAGGGCACAGTATACTCAAATCAAGGGGTGGCGTAAGCCAAACACAATCGGGCTAGGCTTATAAATGCCCCAGGGCAGATAGCCTAATATGAACCTATGAAGTACTTCTTTATGGTAAAGAAGCTTAGGCAGAAAAGGAAGAGCAGTTGAGGGAGCTACAGATGATGGAGATGAAATGCTTGAGACGGGATGTTAGATGCACACTGTGAGACAGACAAAGAACGGAGGACATAAAAGAAGAAGCCAAAGTAACCCTAATACAGAAAAGGTAAAAAAGAACAGATTATGGTGGTTTAGGTGCATATGCAGTAAAGCAGAAGACAATCTGATGAAGAAGATTTGGGAGTGACAGGAAGAAGGTAAGGACAAAGAAGGGCATACAGTCAGGCATCAGTATCGAAGAAGGTAGGACAGTGGCACTGAATAGGGAGAGATGGTTGATAAGACACCCCGACTCAATGGGGGAAAATGGGAAAAGTGGATTGATGATGATGATGAAGAACCAAGGTAAATGGGTAACTTCTTCAGAGATTCCAGATGAGTAAGGCTCTAACATACCATAATAACATTTGTAACATATCCTTACTTTCAAAGCATCTTTTGTGGATATACAATCATTATGTTGCTAGTTAACTGTACTTTACATCACTGTTTTTCAATTGTATTGCAATGCAAAATAGTGTGAGTAACACTTATATAAGTAGTGCTATACACTTCCTGCTTCGAATACCACAAACTCCTCCTGACACTGCTCTTTAAACCAACATTTGTATATGTTGCAAATGTTTAAAAAAGATGTTTTATTGCAATTTCTACATGTATTTTATTTTATTTATGTATGACTAGTTGTCCTACCTGCCCTGGTGGAATGTGTCATGAACAAAAAGGGTTGTGTATACGTTCAATAAATAAAATTAACAGCTGATACATAAATGTGTGTGCCCACATATAAACCTTTGTGTCCAGCTACACATGGAGCTCACCGCATAATAGGACCAATGTTCCTCCAAATTCCTGGAACGTGCATTCCAGCAAAGTAATTTTTGAAAAAATGGCAAGCAACAGACAAATGCATGATAAAGAAGGAGTGATTTCATGCTAATATGATGTAGCACGATGCTCATTTGCTGTCACTGTTCTCACTGCTCATATATATATATATATATATATATATATATATATATATATATATATATATATATATGTGAACTTACCATAACAATAGACATTCAATTGATCACTACTGCATTAGCCTTAGCTATATGGATAAAACAGCTGCCCAGCTTCCAGACTTTCAAGGTCACCTTCCACACACCCAAACTGTTATTAAATTTGAGCTGAGTTGAAAGAAGAGTGGTTTGGGTGCCAAGCCTTTTGCTAAAGCCCTGAAAAGGGGAATACTAAGAAAGTAAAGTTAGTAGTCCTTACCCTGGCAGCTAAAATTTTTATCTATTTATTTTACATTTGTTGACCGGAATAGTCCGACTGGATACATGTCCATTTTCAGCGGAGGCCCGGGGAGAAAAGCTCCACAGTGACAGAAGGTTAATACATTGAGATAATACAAAAATTTATCTCCTATAGTAGAATATACAAAAGAGGAGACACAGTAAAGTGTAAAGAGTCTATAATACACAATATCAAGCATACAAATAAAACACAGAGTACGACATACCTTTCTCCTTCTAGGCTAACCACTTCAGTATGGTTAAGAGGAAAAAAGAAAGAGGGGATGCATCCGGGAATAAGATATATACTGTCTGAGGAAGGGTTAGTCAGGACTTGAGCATTGGCAGAGCCAATGCGACTGGAGATGGTGATTTAACCTTTTTTTGAAAAGGTATAGGGAGGAAATGATGGTAAGGCTGGAAGGGAGGGAATTCCATATTTTACCAATGGCATTGGTGAAAAGTGAGTCACCCCCTGCATTGTTGGTTTTGACGGTTTGAACTAGTATCTTGTTAGAGGAATATAAACTACTGAGATTATTGTAGGGTCTGATTAAGTTTTTCAGCGCAGAAGTTTTGTCAGGTTGTTTCAGGATTGTAAACGCTTCTATAAGTTGGGTCTGCTGTAGAAGGTTAGTGAATTCTATCCAACCCAGGTTTCTTAGGTTAATACAGTGGTGTGTTCTGTAGGGCATGCCAGTTGCAAATATGGCAATATGATTATAGCAACGCAATAATTTATTTAGTTCAGCTATGTTGAGATTAGTGAGCATAGGGGAAGCATACAGGAGGGTAGAGAGAAGATGTGAGCGGGCAATGGCCACTTTTGCTGTTGGAGTAAGAAAAGATTTTATTCGGTATAGTGACCCAAGTTTTTTTATTAACGGTTTTAATGGTCTGACTGATATGGATATCAAATCTAAGTTTGTTATCTATGGAAACTCCTAATAGTTTGGTATAGGAGTCTGGGGAGATGATTGTCCCATTTTTGGATTGGATAGAAAAGGATATGGGTGTGGTCTTTTGAGTGGGGTGGAAAAGTAGTAATTTGGTTTTATTTGGATTCAAGATCAGTTGACGTCCTAATAGCCAATTCTCTACTGCCATGAAACAGGATTGTGTTTTAAGTAGTAGGTTGACAGCAGATGTATCAGAACAGACTAATGTCGAGTCGTCTGCATATTGAATACAGGTGGCTTCAGGGATGGCTTTGTATAGGTCATTTATGAAGACTGAAAAGAGAAGAGGCCCCAGTATAGATCCTTGGGGTACTCCTATGGTATTAGACAAGAGGTTAGAGAGCTTAGACTACCAGAGTACGGCTTGTTTCCTATCAGAGAGATAGCCAAGAAACCAATCCAGAGCTTGTTTGTCTAGATGGAGATTTTTTAGGGTATTATGAAGTATTTGGTGGTTCACCATATCAAAGGCCTTTGATAGGTCAAGAAAGAGAGCTGAGGAAATTTTTTTGTCATTTCGGTTGTGGTTGATTGTGTCAGTAAAAGAGAGAAGAGCAGTGGTTGTACTATGGTGGGGTCTGAAGCCATGTTGCGAACTGGTTAGTAGGTTGTTCTGGGTAAGATAGTAAAGAAGGTGTTTGTGTATACACTTTTCCATGATTTTGGCCAAAGGTGACAGTATTGCTATGGGCCTGTAATTTGATAGTTCCGTTGATGAGCCACCTTTGTGGAGAGGTATGACATGGGATATTTTCCATATTGAGGGGATTGTGGATTCTGCTATGGTTCTATTGATAAGTATCGAGATGGGGTAAGCTATGGCATCTGCAGCTTTTTGTAAGTATTCCCCTGGGAGAAGGTCCGCAGAGATAGAGTAGTTGGCTTTAGTTTCTTCAGTAAGGATCGTATATAGGCAGTAAGGACAGGTTGCAATTTAAAGGCGGATTGTGACTGTTGGAAGTTATCTGTTTTAATGGAGCTAGTGGTCGGTAATTGATTAGCTAGGGATTGTATAGTGTCAGTAAAGAATTTGTTAAAGGAATTGGCTACGTCTTCAGAGATTTTCTCACTTCGTTTTTCTGGGGTAGGAGTAGAGGATTTACCTGGGTGGAGAAGACTGTTTAATCCGTTCCAGAATTATTGAGGGTTATTTTGGTATTTATTTTGGAGTTGGCAATAGTAATTTTTCTTATCAAGTAATGTCGATTTTTTGGTCTCATTTCTTAGTTGTTGGAATTTAATGCGGTCCAGAGTTGACTTGGTTGAACGCCATTTATTCCAGGTTTTGTTTCTAAGTTTGATTAATAATTTGGTGTTTTTTGTTAACCAGGGTGCAATATGTGTTTTTATTCGGATTGATCTTATTGGGGCGTGAGACTCAAGTATGGCTAGAAATGTAGTATTAAAAAGAAGTACTGCCTCCTCTACGGGGATATGCTTAAGGGATACCCAGTTAAAGGATTTTGTATATTTAAAAATATACAAAAATAAGGGGAGTGGAAGAACGGAGTGGCTATTGCAGCAGTGATCATTTGAACATCTACTGTTATGGTAAAATTACTTATACAACTGTATTATGTTCATCATATTGATCACTCCTACATTTGCCTTAGCTATTTGAGTAGAATATCATAGCTTAGAACATCTGGGAGGTAGAAGGGGAAGGATTCAGAGCCCCTGGAGAATGGTCCTAGCAATGACTGTCCTAGACCTGGAGAAGGAATTTAGTTTGTAGTGCTTTGTAAAGATATGTAGAAAGGACCAAATTGTTGCTTTGAGAATGCTTGTAAAATTCAATCCTTTCTAGAAAGCCAGAGATGAAGCCAGGACCCTAGTAGGAGTACTGACCATGCCTGGAATTGGCTTGTTGTGGTGGGTATAACAAAAGTTAATGGTATGAAACCACCTTTTGTAAGCAGTCTGCTTGGATACAGTTTGTCCTTCTTTCTTACTTTCACAAGAAATGAACAATGACAGCTCCTTAAACATTTAGTTCTGTCAAGACAATACCTGAGCTAACTAGCCACATTATTGAATATTCTCTCCCTCACATTTTTAAATTATGTAAAGAAGACAGTGAAGCTATATGAGATGGATAGCTTGTCTCAAAGTAAACTCAGACACCACTTTAGGCATAAATGCAGGACAAGTTCTTAAGGAAACTCAGTCTTTGTGGAAAATGAAGTAAGACTGCCATACTGTAACAGCTTGAAACTCAGATAACTCTTCTTGCAAGTCAGCCACATAAGCAGGTTCAAATGGAGCAACAGTTAATTTGTCCAAGTCAAAATTAAGATCTCAAGGAGACTTTGTATGCAGCACCCATTTGAGAAACTGTTCCAAGTGAGATTACAGAGAAATAGTGGGATCCATGTGCCAACATGCTGAAATGCCAGACAAATGGATCATGATGGAGGAATAAGACAGGGAGAGAGAATAGTAACTTTCAAAATAACGCAAAACCAGAGCAACAACAGCCCTGAAAAGGTGCTGGTTCCTGTCTTATCACAAACTAGAAAGTCTTTTATATCTCAAATATATGATATTCTAGTAGTAGATTTTCCACCGTCCCTGAACACCTGTTGCACATCCTCAGAAAATAGGTGTCTAAAACATATTAGGATTTGATCATCCAGGCAGTTAGCTGCAGTTGTTTGGCATTGGCATGTATCAAACACCCCTTGTAAGTAGGTACAGTCTGTGAAGAAGCTTGTGGTAATTGTCCTTGGCCTTTTCCAACAGAAATGAGAATCAATGCTGCCTGAGCAAAAGGGGAGTCTCTACATGACCCTGGATATTAGTGAAAGGGCTGGGAGAGCATACAGGATCATTCCTATCAAAGGAAAAAAAAATCTGCTTTCCGGGCCTTCTTGCATGGAGTCCTGCAGCAGAAATGAGTCATTTTCCTTTCTTTACTGGGTTAGTCTAGCTAGTCTTGGCTTGAACCCCTTTCCAGCAGAGGCATGGGGAAAGGAGCTCCAAATATGGTGCCATCAGTAAGATAATCATGACAGTTTAAGGAGAAACTGGATAATTATATCCACCATACGATTATGCATACATGAGGTTAAGCAAGAACAAATTGGACGATATATTTAGTATAAGAATCCACATATAAACCAACTACATTAGCAGTAGTGAATATAGTAACAGAAATAAAACAACTGCAATTGAGATCTTTAGAAAAAGGTAGGAGCAAACTGCACAGGAAACATGGGAATTGTGGGAACAATACATACAGAGGAGGAATGAGGTTTAAAAGAAGGCAGGACTTAAATGATCTAAGTAATGTTTGAATGAAAACAATAGGGTAGATTATAGGTGAAGTATAGTGTTTGCAAATGGGAGTGTGTCAGTATGGCTTGTATTGTAAAATGCTTGCAACTAGGATTGTGTCGGTGTGGTTTGTTTTCATTTATATAAATGTGTGATTACTTACGCTGTAAGTGATGTTTTAATAAAGATGTTTCTTGTCTAAAACAAGGGTCAGGAATTGAATAATTGATGTAATGTTAAACATAATACTTGTTAATTCTAACTTGTTAATACAGTTTGATTACTTTTATATAAAAGTAGATGTGCCTATGTCACAAGTGATAATTCTATAAAGGTGTTTAAAAAAAGAATCCATATCTGCATCACATACAAATAGTTAGGAGACATTTATACAAAGAAAGTTTATGAGCAGCAGTGAGTTTACTTTATGGGAATAAATTAGTCTCCTTACATGTCTTGCTGCAGTAAAATCATAGTTTGCAAAAAAAAAAAAAAGTTTATTAATAGTGAGAAAGATATAGCTGAGTGAGAGTAGGAGGATATTACTGTAACGAGAAAATCAGAAGTGAGGAAAGGAGTACAGGCAAGATTTGGTCTAGAGGTAAGAGATGAAATACATTGGTATTATGGCAGTCAGCCTGGTGAGAAGCAGAAGCAGATACATTCACATCCTGGGCTACCATGGCTAGTCTGGGATCTATATTAGTTCATCGAAGCTTCACTTCAGTAAACCTCTGTTCATTAAACAAAAATCCTCAAAAGTTCACTTCACTAAATGGGGTTTTACAGGGAAACTAACTACTTGCCTAACATTTCCCTGTAACACACAATAGAGTAATTTAAACCCTCCCAGGTGGGGGGCTGTGCCTCCCTCACCCCCCAACTATATATACTCCAAGATTGCACTGCAGTGGGGAAAGGGGCAAATTTCCGTGTGCTGGCTAAGTTGTTCCTTTCCCTGTGTAAATCCTTCGTTCATGTGAACATTCGCTGAAGTGAACGTTAGGTGTATTTTGTTTGATGAATGGAAGTTCGTTAAAGTGAACCTTCGATGAATTAATATAGACCCCTAGTCTGCACAGAGGGTAGGATCTGCTTCCTCACTTGTTTATGTACCACATCACTACGGTATTGTCTCGAAATACTTGTAATGATACTGAGGACCAAACATGATTTACAGTGTTGGGAGAAAAACAAGAAAAATGTCTATGAAGACCTTATGATACAATTTACAATGACTATTGATCTAGTTATGATTTTCAATGCAGATAAGCAATGTGCTGCTTGTTTAAAAAAAATTGTGTAACAAATAATACAGCATTACCCCTTTGCACTGATGCACTTCTGTTTGCAAATTACAAAGGGAGAGAAAGTAATAGGTGGAAATGGCACAGATCAACAACTGCTACTATTTTCACTTTATGTATCAAAGTGCAAGTGTTCAATTATGGACAGAAATAACAGCAAAGAAGTCTACTCAGCACCAGTTCAGTGACAAAGTAAAAGTACAAAGTTGTGCAGTGCGTGAATTCCACTACGCTTTATTTATAATAGGACATGTGTTTAGATGGTAATGCTAAAATCAAGCTGGAAAGGGTAGTTTGCCTCGGATCATTACCACAGCAAATATCCTCATAATATGATGACAAAGCCTATCTGGAATGTACATAAGCAGCATATGTACTCAAGGGAAAATCATTTTTTAGATTGTCTGCTAACTGAATTCCTCTTACAACTGTAATTACTGTTCATTTGTCTTGTTTGCTGCACTTGAAAAACACTAGCATAGACTAGGTTCTGGTTTTTGCTGAACTAGGTGTGAGTGTGTGCGTGTGTCTTCTGTGGAAGGTTGGGTGCCGGGCTGGCAACTCGACACCGTAAAACTCCACTGCCAATCATGAGCGGACAGATGATCTGCTGTGGCGACCCCTAACCGGGAAAAGCCGAAAGAAGAAGAAGAAAAATAGTATTGTGTGTGACCTCTGCAGCTTATCAAACAGTTAATCTTTTGTCTGAGTCTTCCCCGTTCCTTCATGGGAGGAAGGTATAGTCTGGACCGAGCTAGCTATGGTTACTGTTGCAGGGCTCTGTTTAGGGCGTTTTGATTGGATAATTGGAACTTTGGTTGTTTCTTGTTTTTCAGCTTTAAAAAGCCTGTGTTTGAACCAGTATGGACTTGTTTGCATCTACTGCGCAGAGACTTTGCTGGATACAGATGCCAGCTCTCTAGCCTCGCAAATATGAACTACACCAGAGCTCTTCAGGCCTAAACCTAAGACCTGCCCCTGCTGTACTCCATCTTCACCTGTTACAGTCAGACCAAGATTATTGCAAAGACCATGAACTGTCAGTTTCCCTCCTTTTCTCCTACCAGCCTGGTTGGCATGGATCTACTGAGATAGTGTAGCAACTGTCTCATGTACAGTGACAACCCCCTACTTCTAAATCATTCCTGTACCATTTGTGTGAGATGCACCTATATAATGAAAGTAGGTGCCTGGTTCAAGGCAATGGAGAGCATCCCAGCCATTCCGGGTTACACCTCCTACCACATGTTCAGACCACAAATGGAAGACATGAAAACTGAAGAAGGCGGTGTATCAATATTCATTAATGATAAATACACCTCCAGATTGGTTAAACACTATGATTCCCTGGAAACACCAGGTGCAACTAACTGTTGGTAGGACACCTATTCAAGTTATTCCCAGTTACAGGACCCCTCTCCATGAATCATGATCTCCACTCTGCCTACTTGGATCTACTGGAATCCTTCAAGATACATCCGAACACCATGGCTCTGGGTGATTTTAATTACTCATCTACTGACTAGATAAATTACTTGTGCTTAAACTCACTTGCCCAAAGGTTCCTCGAGTTCATTAACTTCAACTCCATGGACACCCCAACTAGGGGCTACAACAACTTCAATCTGGTGCTTACCAATATGAGAGACTGCTGAAGTACCCCCACTGTGAGGTCTGTCCTTGTCAGGTCTGACCAGAAATCAGTCTCATTCCAAGTAGCTATCACACTAGAACCCTCCACCCCAGTAGCAACTAAACTAAAAAAAAAAAAAAACTTCTCCAAAGCAGATTATATCCTTTTACAGGATGGTATAAATAACTTCACTGCACTTCCCCCCTCAGAGTCCTCCAACAATACTTTTTACAAACACCTGTATAACTGCATTGACACAACCATACCTGACAATACCAAAACAAGTTCTTCAAATAAGAGAAACCTGCCTGCTGCACAACTGCCATTTAACAGGCTTTACAATAAGAGGAAGAAATTGTTGTCGAAATGTAAGAGGGAGCATGCCCTAAACTGGAAACAATCCCTCCTCAGCTTAAACAAACAAATAAGACTTCTTGTGAAGTCCTCCAAAGCAAACTATGAATTCAAATTAGAGTCCTCAACTAAGGACAACCATAAGGCATTCTTTTAGTTACACCCATAGCCTAAAAGGTAAGACCCAGATTTGTGCCAAACTGGTAATTAATCACACCACAAACACTGAGCCCGTGAACATAGCAAACCTGTTAGCTGACCGGTTCTGTGAGAACTTCACTCCCCTGTCCCCACCACACATACCCCATGACAATCCTTCTACCTGTCCCCACCTTGTATCTATAGAGAGCAGGTTGTAAATGCCCTCCCTAAAGCAAAAACACATCATCTACGGGACCTGATAACAGCCCAAGCTCCACCCTACATGGGCTCCAACAAGAATTAGCAACACCATTGGGTATTCTTTTTAATCATAGTCTAAGCACCAGCTTCATCCCAACTGAATGGAAAATGGCTACCATTCTCCCCTTGCACAAAGGTGGTGCTTCCACTTACCCCAAGAACTACAGACCTATTAGCCTGACTATCCTCATCTGCAAGGCCATGCAGCAATTTATGGACCTTATCAATAAAGATAGAGGTACTCTCCAAACACTTGACCCTACTCAGTTTGGATTTGTCAAAGGAAGATCATGCCTGTTAAACCTGGTGGACTTCTTCGAGACAGACACCAGAGTCCTAAACGAGGGGAAAACAGTGCATACAACCTACCTGGACTTGGCCAAGGCTTTTGACACTATTGACAATTACTGACAAACTCACCCAGCTAGTTATCAACCCTAATATTGTTATGTTGTTCGCTAACTGGCTCGCCGATAGACCTCATACAGTAAAAATAGTGGAATCTACCTCCAACAGCAGACCTGTAACCAGTAGTGTTCCAGTGGGATCAGTCCTGGGACCTCTACTGTTTGAAATCTATTTCTCTGAAGTACAAGCAAAAACTAAAGGTCTGTGGCTGACATTTGGTGATGAATGCAAACTGGGAGCGGTCATAGACTCCTCAAATGATTTTACCATCTTACAACAGGGTCTTTCACAAACAAATGATTGGTTCCAAAGTCACAGCCTTAAACTCAATGCAGAAAATGTATTATTATCCCTTTCGGTAAGAGCAATGTTCCTGCTAACTACCACATCAACAGAAACACCCTAAGCACACACTCAGTGGTGAGAGACCTGGGCACACAGGTTGACAGCAACCTTACCTTTGATCACCATGTCTCCACAGTGCAAGAAGGGCATTTTATATTGCTCATCTCATGAGTACGGTCATACCCTCCAGAAAAAAGGTTATAACTTCCCTGTAGTCTTCCCTCATCAGACAAATAATTGAGTACAACACCCCTTTTGTTATATACCTATCCAGGCACCTGTAGCAACTGGAAAAACCACAATAGTGCCTCACAAGGAGAATTCAAGGTATTCAGCATCTGCCCTATGTGGATCATCTGAAATCACTGTCACTTTACTCCATTTCATGCAGACTACTCAGAGGCAATCTCTGCCTTGCATATATATGGCAATCTCTGACTGTGCTTTACTGGGACTGCTGCATGTCCATAAGGACAATGGCTGAAGGATTACTGGCTCTAAAGACCTCAGTCTGGTATGTGACTAACAGAACCTACTGGAGGGACAGATTTGTCTCCCAGAGGTTACCGCACCTGTGGAACAGACTCCCAGTTCATGTCAAGCAGAACACCTCTTTGGCCTTCTTTAAGTGCTATCTGTACAATTGGATGGGTAACCATATATTCACCCCAATGGTTCCATCTGTGTCTCTCATGGACAGGGGCAATAAGTGCTGATCATGGAAACAAGGGCAGAACTTGATTAAGCTTGTAAGGGCCCTAGGGCCATTAGCATAGTAACCTCCTATGATCCTATGATCAAAAGAAAAAAGGTGCATATGTTTGCAATGAACTACAAAGGACAAATTTTCTCTTAACCAGTTACGCTGTACCTTCAAAGTGAAGGATAGACACAAAAGTCCTCCAAAAAGTAGTTTTTGGCAACAGCAATCTATAAAGGCAAAGACTGCCTTAGAGATGCATATGCATGAGTTGGGAAGCATGATGAATAACAATGATCCAAATTTGCAGGGAGTAGCACAGTAGCAGTTGTCATACTGAGCAGATGCATGGATTATGCAGACATAGACTCAGTGAATGACTGTGATTGCCTGCTAGCAAAAAGACACTGGAGAACAGGGTGTGAAAGTCATGGGATACCATGTCAGAGATAATGACCTACAATACCTTTAGATGTCTCACAACATTAGAATCACCTGAAGTGTGAAAAAGCTTCCACTGGAAACTGAAAAATTAAATGCAAATGTCTGTGCTGCTGCTGCTTGTTGGTGCCTTGCTGAAACAAAGTCTGATTAATGCAGTGAACTTAGCAAACTATTAACCTTTTTAGCACTATATTATGTGCAGCAATAATAAATTAACTTGTCTTTGTAAAATACGATGCATACAGTACTGTACAATTTACAGCTTTAATGTTTCAGGTTAAACTATTCAGACAGCATAGATGATGCTCTCCAGTACATCAGATCTAGCATAAAACAGATCTAACATCATACACTTTTAATATCCTTTATATATTATTCTGTACCTTCAGGATCT
>NC_056728.1:199946573-200006573 GCF_019279795.1 Protopterus annectens
TCTCTTAATTTAGCTTTTGCAAGTGTAGACATTGAAAGACCAAGTGCCTAGCTGTATGTTGTAATCTGAATGAATTTTTCTAGGCTCTTAGAATGATAGTTGGTTAACAGTGTTGTACTTACCATACTGCAAAGTTCACGTGTACTCCATCTATAATAGTACCAATATCTTACTGACACTGTTGCTCTCTAACATTTACTTTGCCTTTCTTATTTTTCTTTTTTCCCTTACTTATTTTCCTCCTATACCTTGTTGTTTTTTTCAGTCATTTCCTAAAATAGGCTCTTACACAATCTATCCCTTTCTATACCGCTCTCCTACCAGTTCTATCTTTCCACTTATCTGTTTTCCCGTTTTATTGCCTTTCAACACTAAACAGTTTCTCTCTCTTTACAGCTCACTCTAGTCTACATTTTTCCACCTCGGGTGCTCCCTGTACTACTGTAAAATTACCAAGCAACCTCCCTCCAAAAAAAGACATCCTGGGACTGCTTAAACCCCTTGGCATCATCAGCGTATTACATACCATTTCCTTACCCCAAGACCATCAGCGTGTATGTGCTACTATTTTGTAATAAATGCTTTTTAGTCATTTTAGGAACTTGTTCAGGTGAGCTGCGGCATGTACGCTAGCAGCCTACTGCTCTCTATCTGTCACTCACCTCCCCGATTTTTGTTACCTCCCTTGCCCACTTGTAAGTGCAATTACTTTTTTTACCGTTTTGCCACTAGGTGGCAGTATACATCCACTCCCAGTATCACAAGCTCAACTAGATAGTAGCCCTAGTGGTGTTAGTGTTCTTTCCAGTGTACTTTTTTCTTTGTCTCAGTTTTAATAACTGGTAGCTTTTTTCCCACTGTTTTTCGGGAAATATTATAAAACTAGTGATTCATTTACCACTGAGCTTGTCAGTAGCTCTATGGCACTGTAAGTGTCCGAATCGCTAATTGTTTTTTGGGATTCCCCTTTCCTCCTCCTCGACTCTACCCACTTCATTCACCCTTCGCCTCACTCAGCTTTCCTACCCTGCCCCCAATTTCCACCCACCCCCAGCACCTCTACACTTGTAAACCCAAAAACGTTCCCACTCTAAAATCACCCTATCACAATTGTCCCCACCCACCTATACATCAAACTCTCCCTTAGCCACCCCATACTAATAACTCCTCCCCTCCACTTCCCTTTCCCATTATTCTCATTCTACCCAGCACCACAAACCAACTATAATATTCAATTTTCCAACCAATAATTCTAACTTCCCTACATTTAATAGATACCCATTAGACCATTATGTTACTTAAGCCTACACTTACTCTGCACCAACACTACTTCCTCTCCTTCTCCTGCCTACACCTTCTCACCAGCCTGCCTGATATATCTCACTCCTCCCTTTCCACACATCTTCATAACCCAAACATGAATCACTCCCCACAACCTTTATTACTCCCTATCTCTACAATTACAATTTTCTTTTTCCTAGAAAACCTATTCCTGACAACATAAACTTTGTCCCTATTCCAGACAATCCCAACCTCATGTTCTACCTTGATCTCAAATCTAACACTAAGCATTCTAAATTCATTTTTTCCTACCTTTGTCAACTTATTGCTACCCTTCTTTCTGGCGACATTCATCCCAATCCTAGATTCTCAGCCTATCATCCTACTAACTCACCCTTACTACCTCCTCCCTCTCTCTGTAAATCTCTTCTTTTTGCAACAATGAATGCCCAAAGTTTATTCAACAAGTTACCTCAATTCCATGACTGGCTCCTCCATAACCACCCTGACGTCCTCTCCATCTCCGAAACATGGCTACAACCTCAAATAAAAGACCCTAAAATCACAACTCTCAACTATAATATCATAAGAAATGACAGAATCCATAAGAAATGTGGTGGAGTAGCTCTTCTTTTTTCGTCCTCCCTATCAGTGACACCCTGTACTAAGCCCATACTCCAATTTGCTACTGCCAAGCTAACCTTGGCTCTCCTACAGATAAATAAACACAAAAATATATGCATAGCTGTTCTATATATCCCGCCCAGTGACAATATCCCTACTCTAGAAGAAATCCTCTCCTGGTTCTCAGCTAACATAAGTAATAAAACTGTAATCCTAGGTGACGTTAATATTAATTGGACTATCATAAAATCTCCCATAACCTCCCAGAATTTAAACTTCTATAACTTCACCCAACTAATTAACTCACCTACTAGACCCTCTAAGGACAGCTCCTCCAGTAGCACTGTCGACTGGATACTAGTTTTCTCACCCCCAATTATCTCTGATAGGGGTACTCTACCAGACTCTTTTAGTGATCATCTCCCCGCCTTCGCTCGTCATTCACCCTCCTCCCTACATCTATCTCATAATTTTATTTTTATTTATTTTATTTATTTAAATTTGTTGACCGGGAGTGTCCGACTGGACGTGGGTCCATTTTCAGCGGAGGCCTGGGGAGAAAAGCTCCACAGTAAAATAAACAGACAGTAGTTACACTGGATTACATAGTGATTAACAATTTAACATAGAAATTACTTACAACATATTTACAGATGAAGAACATAGTACATCAGTAGACAACTAGAATCTTTATCTGTGAAGTACATAGCAGGCATTAACAAATGTAACAATGAGAAGTTCCTGCTGTATAATAAGTACTAGGCTTATGAGCATCTGAGCTTGCTATCATCAAGGTAGTTAGTGGAGGTGAAAGAAAGGTAGTAGTTGGATGGGGTGGATGATATTAGAGTGTGAGTTGCAAGGGCATAGCCAGCATGTTTTTAGGTGCGCTTTTAATAAAGTTTTGAAGTTGGTGCATGATGGTATGGAAGTAATTGTGGGTGGGAGTGAGTTCCATAATTTGGCTATGGCACAAGAGAATAGTGCTTCACCAGCAGAGTTATTGGCTTTAGTGATCTGCAAGTGATTTTTGTTGCTGGATCTTAGGGGTCTGGTGGTGCGATAGGGTTGGAGTAGATTTTGGAGGGATGGGACATTTAGTGGATGGTTTACTAGTTTGTGGGTGAGTGAGAGTTGATACCACTGAAGGAGGTGAGGGAGTTCAAGCCAGCCCAGTTCAGCAAGTGAGAGACAGTGGTGACTACGGTAGGATGCCCCTGTGGCGAATTTTGCGATTTTGTTGTAGCAGGTCTCTAGCTTGTTTAGATCACATTGCCTTAGGTTGGTATATACTGAAGAGGCATTAAGTAGGGTGGAGATAAGGTGGGAATTTGCTACTGAAATCTTTGCTGCTTTGGTGAGAAATTGTTTATTTCTATATAATGCTCCTAGTTATTTGTGGACTTTTTTATGGTCATGGATATGTGAATGTCAAATTTTAGTTTATTGTCTATTTCCACTCCTAGCAATTTGGTGTGTTCAGTTGGGTATATAGTGGTGTTGTCTTTTGCTGTGATGTTAAAGTGAGAGTTGTTTTGAGTATGTTTGGTGGGTTGGAAGATGAGTAGTTTAGTTTTGTTTGGGTTGAGTATTAATCGGGCATCGGATAACCATGTTTCAACAGAGGAAAAGGCTTCCTGTGTGACTTTTTGCAGTTTGGGTAGGGACTGGGCTGAGCAGATGATGCTAGAGTCATCTGCGTATTGGATGAGTGTGCCATGTTTGGTGGCAGAGGCTAGATTGTTGGTGTAACCAGAGAAAAGTAGGGGTCCAAGGATGGATCCTTGGGGAACCCCTATGGAGACAGGTAGTTGGGGAGATATGTCATTCTGCCATACAACGGATTACATCTCTACTCACTCTGGAAAATTTAAACCTTCAAATCTTCTCTGACTCTCTAAAACACAAACTGGAACCCTCTAAAATCCCTCCTTCTGGATAATGCTATTACTTACTTCAATACTACCATTCATTAAACCTGTTAAAATAGCTTTGCTCCCTCCAGAACTAAGAGAGTTAAATGCAGTACTGTTCCTTGGATAACCAAAGAAACTATAACCCTCATGCATCTCTGAGACAAAGCATGGAAACATTACAAGAAATATAAAACTCCCACCTCCCTGGCCAAATGTTAAGAGAAAAAGTTTTAAAACATACTGTTATTTGTCTTTTTCCACTTCTTGCAAAGTGAACATGTTATTTGTTAGTTGTTCATGTTCGTGGATATTTATGTGCAACTTTTGTGGATTACTGAGCAATAAACCGTTATTGGCTTCATTGTTTCGGTCGAAATTCCTTGTTTTATTTGTTGGGATATGCCTATCAAAGATGGGCCTCATCTGTGAACAAAATGCAGCGTTGCTTATGAACTTGAATAATATTTGTTTTCTGCATTTCAGAATAAAGAGATCTGGTTATAGCTTGGTGAAGCCTGGGATAAGGACGCATGGCCGAGTAAGAGTTAATTTACTGAAGCAGGCTGTGTGTCCTGGAAAATTTGAGCTACCATTGTTGAACTGAACATTCTGTACTTCTTGAACATTCTGCACTAATTGTTGGTTTGAGGTAATTTGTGATAAACATGTTTATCACAGGTGTTTTCCATAGCCAACTGTCAATGGTCAGAAATGCAACAAAAAGTTGTTTTGCTTGCAGTATAAAAGTTGATGTCAGTAAACAAGTTGACCAGAGGAGATCATCTTGGCCAACATGCTGTGTAACCTGGTTAGCTGCTAATAAAGAAGTTTTTCATCACCTGAGGCAGATGTGACTCGTTTGAATTTTTCTTCTGACACCAAATATAAGCTACTTCGTAATAAAGTTGAACACCACATTGCCACTGAACGAAAATCCTACTACTCCATACTTCAAAAATAACCATAAAACTAACCCCAAAATGTTTTGGAGTGGTATCTCTACCCTCCTCCATCCAAGTAAAAAAAAAACACCCTTGTCTAGATCTTAACACCGCTGATCTTTCCAGTTACCTCTCTGATAGGCAACAAGCCATCAAGTGGAAAAACTGCATATCCTCCTTTCTTAATACTCTAACGGGTGTACCTCAGGGTTCTATATTAGGTCTTTTACTATTTAACATATTCATAAATGACTTCCATCAGTGTATTCCAAATGCTAAACTTGTACAATATGCAGATGATTCTATGATCATCTGCTCTGCTGAATCCCTCCACAAACTCTTAAAATTAACTCAAGAAGCCTTCTCTTCTACCGAGCGCTGGATATAAAATAATCACCTAGCACTCAATGCATCTAAATCCAAAATCATGATATTTACCCCTTCAAAATGTACCAAAATAGACAAGAACTCTTTCTCTATAACTAGCCAAAACAAGACCTCTATCGAAACTGTCCCCCATACAAAGCTTCGAGGTGTACTTATTGACGAATTAAAATTTGATATTCACCTACAAACTAATATAAAAAAACACACCAAAAACTAGGTATGCTTTATCGCCACGACCGTTACCTTACTCCCTCAACTAAGCATGTCATCTCAACCACTTTCCTCAATCCCTCCCTTTTGTATGGTGCCCGCCTCTCCTTACTAATCTTCAATCCTCTCTAAAGACAAAATTATCTTTTTGCTATAACAAAATCTCAAAGCTTGCTACTGGATCCAAATCATCCATCCACCACTGCAACAACCTTCACAAATTAAATTGGCTAGAACTGCATATCTTTCCTACACCCAACTAACTAATGCACATAAACTCATCTTCAAACCCTTTCTTTGCACCTCTCTCGCCTCCATTCTCAAAATGCATCAGCCTGACAGACTACTCAGGTCTATTAATCAGAACCTGCTCAAAGTTTACAAACCTGCACGCACTCCAGGCAAACTTTTCCTTCCACCACATATTTGTACTATCAACAACTGCTTCACTTTTAAGACCTTGCTCCATTACCACCTCTGGTCTCAATGAGAATGCTCCTGCTCTCGCCCCACCTGACTTCCCTCTACTTCACCCCTATTTCCCTATCCTCCATTCTCTCAACTTCATTATAATACTGATCTCCACTAAACTTATATAGAAGTTATGTCCTTACCATAACGTTCCATGCGGAGTGTTCATCTCGCCTTTGTTCTTACACATGGGTTCGGAGCCGATCCTCGGCTCCGTGCCGGCCTCTTGCAAGCTCTGCATCGAGAAGAAGCTCGAGACAATCTAATACCCACAATCCCCCTCTGCCTTTACCTCAGATCTAGTTTGCAAGCAAACCAATCTATATAAAAGCACATTCATGCTTACACACATAACATATCTAAACAGACACATATAAACATATATGTGCATACCAACTATGTACACAGAATAACAGCAGTAGCAAAAAATGCTTCTGGCCAGGCATCAAAGAACGTTCTTCCTAAGGGTGGGAGGTGGGACTGTAAGAACAAAGGCGAGATGAACACTCCACATGGAACGTTATGGTAAGGACATAACTTCTATATGTGATAGTGTTCAATCTCGCCGTTTGTTCTTACACATGGGTAGCGTCCCTAGCTCCTTGATCCTGAGGAACTCACGGGAGGACGTTCTTGAGCACAGTGGAACCAAAGGTTGCCCTGTCCCTAGAAACCTTGTCTACTTTATAATGAGAAATAAATGTATGTGGCTTAGACCAGGTAGCAGCCGCAAATAGCATCCAGAGGTAGGCGAGCTGCATGAGCCAAAGACGAGATATCGATCTTGTGGAATGTCCTTTGGGTTTGTGTAAAAGGGGTTGATCTGCAGAATCGTAGACATAGATTATACAATCCGTTAACCATTTAGAAAGAGTTCTTTTGGTAACTGCAAGTCCTTTCCTGCTATCAGCAAAAGCCACAAAGAGTTGATCTGTTTTCCTGTGATCTTTTGTTCTATCCAAATAAAACCTTAGCTGTCTGTGAACATCTAATTTGTGTAACATATACTCCATTTTGTTGGAGTGGTTCTTGAAGAAAGTGGGTAATTCAATGGACTGATTAATATTGTTAATGGAACATACTTTAGGGAGGAAGGATGAATTGGTTCGAAGAGAAACTCTGTCAGAGTGAAAGATCAAATAAGGGTGCTTGATGGAGAGAGCCTGAAGTTCAGACACTCGTCTAGCAGAAGTAATGGCTACCAGAAAGAGAGTTTTCCAGGACAAAAATTTTAATGGGCAAGAAGAGGCAGGTTCAAAAGGGGGCAACATTAATTTAGATAGCAACAAGTTTAGACTCCAAGGTGGCGTAGGAGATCTGACCGGTGGTCTAATATGAAAACTCCTTTTAAAAAGGCTTTACAAAGTCTGTGAGCCATAACAGGAGCTCCACATTCTTCCACATGGAAATTGAAATGGCAGCCAATTGAACTTTTAGAGTAGCAGGAGAAGCACCCTGATGAAATAAGTCTGTTAAGAACTCTAATATCTTATTCAAAGGAGCTATAAAGGGATCCACATGGTGTGCCTTTGCCCAGAATACAAACCGTTTCCATTTACTAGTATATGTTTTCGTAGTGGAAGCTTTATGCGAAGCCACTAATATATCCTGGACTGCTGGTGACAAAAGATCAGACCTGGCTAAGTTGGGAATTGGAGCAGCCAAGCTGCTAGATGGAGTGACAGGAGCGCGGGGTGGGGAACCCCTGACGAGTGAGTCAATAGATCTGGCTCTGGGTCCAGAATCCAGGGTCCCTGAATGCAGTGTATTTTCAGGAAGGGAAACCAAATTTGACGAGGCCAGAATGGAGCAATGAAGATTATCGTCCTGTGTAGGTTCCTGGCTTTCTGGAGAAACTTCGATATCAGAGGAAATGGGGGAAATGCGTATAGGAGTCCCGGGGGCCAATCGTAAACCAGTGCGTCCCTGGGGACTTCCCCTGGAGGGGGTAATAGGGCAAAGTAGCTCCTGCATTTGGCATTCATTGGAGACGCAAACAGGTCGCAGGAAGGCTGGCCCCAAGTGCGAAAAATCCTTTCCGCCACTGACTGTTTTAGAGACCACTCGTGCGGTAACAGAATTGCTCTGCTCAGCCTGTCGGCTATGACGTTGGATGACCCCGGGATGTGCGTTGTTATTAGAAAGCGACCCGTGGACTCCGCCCACTGCCAAATTCTCATGGCCTCTCTGCATAGTTGATAGGACTTGGTTCCCCCTTGTTTGTTTATGTACCAGACTACCGACATGTTGTCCGTCTGAACTGCAATAGTCCCTAGAGGAAGAAGGGGAGCAAAGTGTTGCAACGCTAGAAACACTGCCCTCAACTCTAGAACATTGATGTGCAGATTGTACTCCAAATTGGTCCATTCGCCTTGGACTGTCTGTCCCTGAAAGATGCCCCCCCACGCTATCAGGGAAGCGTCCGTGGTCACCGCAACTGTGGTGGGTAGCACAAACGGCCTCCCTGGGAAAGGTTGCACGTTTGAAGCCACCAGTTTAGATCTGTTTTGCAAGTCTTTGTTATAAGAATCTCGTGTGTTAGAGGTAGTTGTTGAAATGACCATTGTGCAAACAGTAGCCATTGTAGGACTCTCATGTGCAGCCTTCCCAGGGGAATTGCAATAAGGGAGGCTGACATGAGGCCCAACACCTTCAGTACTAGTTTTGCAGGAGATTTCCTTGACAAGAGTAGAAGACGTATGTGAGTCTGCAGTGATAATATCCTTTCTGGGGGGAGCTTCAGAATTAATTGGCGTGTGTTTAACTCTGCTCCTATGAACAAGATATTTTGTGATGGCTGAAGTAAGGATTTTCCGAAATTTACGGAGATCCCTAGGTGAACACACAGTTGAAGAACATAGTCTCTGGCCTGCAGTAGTTGACGCCGGGTGGTGGCCGAAAGGAGCCAGTCGTCCAGATACGGAAACACCTGGAATCCCTGACGTCTCAAGTGAGACGCTACCACTGCCATACATTTGGTGAAGACCCTGGGGGCTGAGGTCAGACCAAAGGGCAGGGCTCGAAATTGAAAGTGACTGGCTCCCAGCCGGAAGCGCAAATGATCTCTAGATGCCTTGGCCATTTTGATGTGGTAGTATGCATCCTCTAGATCTATTGAGCACATCCACTCGTCCTTCTGTAAGAATGGAAGGATCGATTGAAGCGTGACCATTCGGAACTTTTCTTTCTTGACGAAAGTATTGAGGTAGCTTAGGTCTAGAATGGGCCTCTAGTCCCCTGTTTTCTTTGGAACTAAAAAGAACCTTGAGTAAGTCCCGAATCCTTGCTGGTCCGCTGGGACTGGCTGGATGACTCTTTTCTAGCAGCTTTGAAATTTCTAAAGCTGCTGGCTCTCGCAGATGGGGCGGTACATCTGGGAGTCTTTTCTTTGGAATGGGATAGGATAGGAAGGGTATGGAATAACCTCTGGTAACTACGCTTTTTACCCACTTGTCTGTAGTTATACCTTGCCAGGCCTGAGGGTATAAAGCTAAGCGACCCCCGACTGCCTCCAGAGCAGGACAGTCGGGCCTCCTCTCAGGAGTGCTGGAAAGGTTTACCAGGAGTGTATCCCTGTCACCTTGATGTTGCGGACCCCCTCTGCCGCCAGGGCGGCATCTTCCACCTCTGCCCCCTCCTCTGCCTCTAGAGGGAGCATCACCCTGTGTGCCTGAGAAAGACCCTTGGGGTTTTGAAACCACATTTTCCACCGCGTTGCCCTTTGGGGTACGGTCTAGTTGGGGTGGAAAAACGGACTCCGACAGCAGACAGAGTCTTTCCCTCTTGTTCACACCGGGTAAGGGTCTCCTTTACTTTGGGGCCAAAAGAGTGGCACCGTCAAATGGGGCGTTTGTAAAGGAAGACTTGAAGGCTTCCGCAAAGGAGCATAGGCGCATCCAGGATTGTCTCGAAGAGCAATCGCTGAAGCTGCTGCCCTACTCGAACCTTCGCTGCGTAAGAAATCAGCCTCATGGACGAGTTAACAATCGATGTTAGGGTATTATGTTGCGCTGTCACTTTCTCTGAGACAGCTGCATCTGTAGTACCCTGGAGGGTATCTCCCAACTCTTTGACTAGATCCCTCTGCAGGCGTGTAAAGTGGGTCAAATAGTTCAGGGACCGCATGGAAAAAGCCGCTGAACTAAAATGCGCTTCCCATATCTATCCATCGTCCTAGAATCTTTATTAGGCGGATGGACAGGCGAAGAAGACTCCGACATCTCCTTTTCGTGGCTGCAGCCACCACCATAGCGTCTACTGGAACTCCTTTTGTAAGGTAGGACTTATCCTGAGGTGCTGTGATGTACTTGTTCGGTTTCCTAGGAACAGGTTCCACTGTGTCAGGAGCCTCCCACGCCCTTGAGCAATAAGTTCCATTAGTTCGTCGAAGTGCGCTGTGACCCAGCAGGAGGAACGGCGAGCACCAAATGCCTTAAGCAGAACTGCCTCATCCTCAGAAGGGGAAGGGACTGCCAGTCACCTCTCTGTTTCAGGATCTCCAAAATGTCTGAAAAGAGACATCTTCTGAAGGTGACTTAGGGACCCCTCTGACTCATCTAAGTCAGTATCAGATGTTATGGATTCCTGTGGAGAATCCAAGTGTCTCCTCTTACACAGTCTCTTCCTAGGGACTTCCTCGTGGGGAGCATCCGAAGAAGCCTCGGAGGAAGAAGGGGCACCCTCCAGGGGTGGCTGAGACACTGGTGCCCGACGCTTGGATGTGGCCGTGGGTGCAGATGAAGACAAAGGCCCTTTATGGGGAGGAGAAACTGCTTCCACTGATGTGGTTGTCTGGGTAGACAACACCTTCCTCATCAGGTCGAACGCTCCCGGGTCCCGCATCGAAGAGTCCCCGGTTCGAAGAAATGGGAAGAATCCCGACACGGGCACGAAGGCATCGACCCGAGGACGGAGCCGAATCGATCCGTGCGAGGCCCGAGGAGAGTCGGAACCGACACGTCGGTTCGACTCGGCCCCGGAACCAAGAATAGACCGTCGGGTCCGAGACTCTGGTACCGGGTCCGAGGGAGTCGAGGTGAGGGGAACAGACCGAAAGGACGGTTCTGGACCCGAGGGCTCCACAATCAGCAGATCAGCCTCTTCCGGCTCCAAAGACTGAATCGGTCTCGGAGGAGGAATGGATGGAGATACAGGAAGGCCTTCAAGTTTCGACACCAACTGGGTGGAAACGAAATAAGTTTAGAGAGGGCGAATGCTCCAACAACTTCTGCACCACGCGATCCACATCGACATCCGAGCGTTTGGAGGAAGAGCGGGTCGAAGGAACCGAAGACGGAGCCGACCTCAATATGGCGAAGGAGGAGCTCCATCACGGTTCCAAGACTCGAGGCTCAGGAACCGACACCAGTTGAACACTCGGCCCGAAGTCTGTGGAACCGGTGATCTAACCTTTGAAGAAGAGCTCGGAGCCGATGACTTAGGCTCCGGCGTCTTCGATTCCTTAGAGGACTTGATGCCTGGTCAGAAGCATCCAAAGCCTCTTGGAAAGCTGGTTTCAGTAGACCTCTGTCCATCAGTTTCCTGCGCCTATCTGTCATGACCCTCCCACTAAAAGAGTGACAGATGGAGCAATCCTCTTGTAAGTGAAGAGGGCCAAGGCAGTAGACGCAGGAACTGTGGTTGTCAGTGACCGACATTTTTTGGCCACACTGACAAGGTTTGAAACCAGACTTTGCTTTCTCCGACATAGTATAACAATATATAACTACAGAAAAACACAGTCAATCCGAGTAAAAAGTCACAATCAGGTTAATGTCAAATCCGGTTAAATTGTCTCAATATGGTAGATGTGAAGGGAGTAGGCCCCGATACAAAAATACCGAAAATAAGGTTAACGGTACCAAGGAATTACGGAACCACAACACAATCACACTTGTTAATACAGCTAATATCAACTAGAATATATTTCTTAATAAAATACAACAAAAAAGTTATATCTTAGCTTAGAAACTCTCGAGCTAGCTCCCAACGATGCGTATGCAGCAGCGGCAAACTAGATCTGAGGTAAAGGCAGAGGGGGATTGTGGGTATTAGATTGTCTTGAGCTTCTTCTCGATGCAGAGCTTGCAAGAGGCCGGCACGGAGCCGAGGATCGGCTCCGAACCCATGTGTAAGAACAAACGGCGAGATTGAACACTATCACATCTACCTTTTCTCCTTATATGTTATTCATTCCCTATTTCTTACATACTCTTACACTCGCAAGATGTGTAACCCTGAATTGCCTTGTTTCTCTAAAATTCTTAAATATGGCTTGTGAGGCTCATGCCTCTACTGTTTTATACCATGCGTAATCTGCTTGTGTTGTGGATACTACCGAATAATACAGAGCATGTTGCACCACGATGTTTGCTTTATATGTGTTTTGTTTTACTTTCATGGCATACTGTAATTTCTTAAACTGTGTAACAGCTTGTGCGTATACATTCATTTTCAATTGCATATCTGTATAAGTAGTTTTTCTCCCTGGGCCTCCATTGAAAATGGGCTCTTTTCAGCCCAATGGACTATCCCAGTAAACAAACTGTAAATAAATAAATAATCTGTAGCTTGCCATAATGACAAACCATTTCTTCTGATTCAGAATCCTGTGCCTCATAGTCTTCAGTAATACTTGAAAAGTTTTACTAGCATTTCCTAGCCAAATACATAGTTTTATGGCACTGCTCACCATCCCACTTCAATACTTTGAATATAAACCTTATGATATCCATATTACTGTCTTTGAACCTGCTTAATACTCCAGCTCTTAACTATAATATTAACATTTTCTGCCATGTATCAATTTGAAAAACCCACTAATACCCCTACACTACACCCCTTCAAATGCTCAATGTTCAACATCTACTAAACACTGAAGTATCTTTTATACTGTAAAAGTTTCATTTATGTCAGATGAATGTAATCTAAATAGCAAATGTATGTGTATTAATGTCTGTCTGTAATAGATTGGAGCTTCTGTTCACAGGCATCTGCTTAAAATATGTTTTTTTAATAAACCCAGTCATACATACCTCATAAACTAAAGCAAAACAAATAAAATAAATAAAATAAAAATATAGCTGAGTAAATCCATTAGTCGACCTAGTCGTGCAGGTCCAGAGTCAATACTAAGCAGGTATGCCAAGTACAGCATCTGAATTACAAGATATGTATTCAGTTTAAACAGTCAACCCACAGGTGCAGGCCACTGTCAACGTCCAACAAGCCATCTACATTGACTTCAAACGTTTGTCTAAGGAAATAAAACACCCTCTTGGTTTATACTAGACCACTTTCCTCCTGGAATTTATTTTTTTTGGCACTTATACTGTATAACTGCACTTTATCATTTCACTTTAAATACAGTAACTATCTATTTGAAGTTTTGTAGTTATAAAGCAACACTTTAAAACTTAAATACATACATTTGGCTGTCCAATGCCATATCATCCACTGACAGACTCAAATGTGGAACTAAATATAAATTTTATTAAGCAGTTATAGGTTCATAGGTAGGTACTAGGCTATCTGCCTGAAAGCATTTATAAGCCTAGCCAGAATGTGTTGGGTTTTGCCGCCCCCTTAGATTAGTTCCCTGTGCCTCTGTCCAGCAGAGCCACTGAAGTGATCCCTGGGGTAAACTTTCTGTTTCCCATCCATTTGTCAAGGTTTCCCTTGAAGAGTGTTAGTGAGGAGCTCTGCCTAATGTAGACTGGAATCTTGTTCCAAAGCATGGGAAGTCTCTGGGACGGGAATCTATCCCTCCAGCACGTCCTATTTATTGTTGTGGTGAGGTTTAGACCCCTAGAGCATGTGGCTCGAGGGGATAAGTTTTTTTTTAGGTGGAGCATGTCCATCAATTCTGGGTTGGACATGGCCTTATATATCAGTCAGAGATCACCTCTGAGTAGGCTGTATGCAACTGAGAACGGCTGAAGTTTCTTCAGTCTAGCTGTGTAGGGTATCTGTTTGAGGCCTGTGATCCTCTTGGTGAGGTACTTCTGTGGTCTTTCCAGCTGTTGCAGGTGTCTTGTAAGGTACATCCCAAATGGGGCATTGTACTCTATGATGGGTCTGATGAGTGATGAGTAGAGGGGCACAATGACCTCTTTTGATCTGAATGCAAACCCTTTTGTGATAAGGTGGACCACAAAGAAGGATTTTCTAACCACTTTGGCAATGTGATTATCAAAGGAGAGATTACCATCTACTTGGGTCCCCTGAACCCTTATTACGTCTTCCGTATTTAGGGGACTACCACCTATGTGGTAGTTTGTGGGTACTTTGTTTTTTCCAAAGGGGATGACTATGCACTTTTTGGCATTTAGCTTGAGGCCATGATTTTGACACTAGGTATCCGTCTCAGTGTGACCCTTTTGGAGGATGTCTGTGTCAGCCAGAGAGTCAATTATAGCCCCTAGTTTGCAGTCGTCTGCGAACTTGGTCAGCTATAGTCCTCCTGTGCTTGCCTGTACCTCTGATAAGTATATGCCAAACAGGAGGGGGTCCTAGGACTGAGCCCTGGGGAATGCCTCTTGTAACCGGTTTAGAGTTAGACCTAGCTCCCACAACTCTTACCATGTGGGTTCTGTCCGTGAGCCAGTTGGTAACCCATCTTGTGATGCAGGGGTTTATGTTCAGGCTGGTGAGCTTGTCTATAATACCCTAAATGGGGAATGGTGTTGAAGGCCTTTGCGAGGTCTAGGTAGGCTGTGTGTACCACCTTTCCCTCGTCTATAGACTTGGTAACGGTCTCAAAGAAGTCCACCAGGTTTAGGAGGCATGATCTGCCCTTAAAGCCGAACTGGGTAGGGTCCAGTGTTTGGAGGTTCCCAATGTCTCTGTTAACGAGTCCCATGATGATGCGTTCCACAGCTTTGCAGACCAAGCTAGTCAGGCTTATAGGCCAATAGTTACTGGGGCCTGTTGTGGCTCCATCTTTGTGGAGCAGAATAACAATTGCTGTGCACCACTCTATGAGTATGTAACCTGTGGATAGGCTGAGTTTGAACAGTGTGTTTAGGTGAGGGGTTAGTTTGTCTTTAAGCTCATGTAGGACGCAGCCTGGGACACTGTCCGGTCCCATTGCTGTTGTGTTTTTGGCTTTGGAGAGGGCTGTTTTAACCTGAGTGTCTGTGACTTCAGGGGCTCTACATTCTTCTGGTATGGTTATGGGCCCTTTTGGGGGTGAGAGGGGGGTGAAGTTTGCACTGAACCTGTCTGCCATGATGTTGGCAATATCGGTCAGCTAAGTGTATTTTGTGCCATTCTGCACCAACTCCGAGCAGATCTGAGCATTGCCACTTAGACTCTTGACATAGCTAAAGAATGCCTTGCGGTTATCTTTCGACTCCTTGGTAATTTTTCTTTCGAAGCTCGCCTTGGATGATTTTATGAAGGATCGTAGTTTCTTGCTGTCTTCCCTTCTTATGTTTAGATGTCAGATTTTCTTGGACATTGAAAAGTTTGAAAAAGTGCAGTTGTGTACACTTACCATAAATGTAGATATTTGAGTGTATTCACTGTTGCAGTCATCACATTTGGGTTATCTGCTTGCAGTAGCCCTCAGTCGGCCTGATTATCAAAGTCCTGGGTCCTGCGTCAGTTGTTGTCTCATCTTTCATGGCGTCAGGTAGTCATGGGTATAAAGCATGCAGCCGACGCCATTACATCAGTTTTTCTTGCCCCAGATGTCAGGTGCCCCCCAATGGGAAGCAATTGAATATATATATACATATATATACATGGTTCCCCTTGACTTGATCGACATGCCAAAACACCGACGCTCAGAAGATCGACTCCAGAAGACAGACGAGACAGATGATCGACCAGGTGAAATCCCGACAGCCGAAACACTGACATGGGCAACGTGTGAGCGTGACTCGGTAAGTGTGCGATAGTGAGGGTTTAGCGTTAGGGAGCGGACAGGTAAGTGTGAGATAGTGAGGGATTTAGGGTTAGGGTGCGGGAAAGGTGAGTGTGCGGTAGTGTCAGACTTAGGGTGCGGGTAAGGTAAGTGTGCGATATTGACGGAGTTTAGGATTAAGGGCGGGTTAAGTGAGTTAGGGTTAGGGCAGTGTAAGTGTGCGATAGTGACGGACTGTAGGTTTAGTGGCGGGTTAAGTGAGTTAGGGTTAGGGTGCGGGTAGGGTAAGTGTGCGGTAGTGTCGGACCTTAAGGTTAGGGTTTGGGTTACGGTTAGTGCATGTATAGTTGTGTGTAATGTGTAGTTTACGTTTTGGGTGTCGGTGTTATGGTGTTCGGTTTTGTGAGTTGTCGGTTTTGTGCGTTTTCGGTCTTTTGGTGTCGGTGTTTTGGGTGTTGGCTTTGTGGCGTGTCGGTGTTGTGATAGGGATCTATATATATATATATATATATATATATATATATATATATATATATATATATATATATAGATATATAGATATATATATATATATATATATAGATATATACATATATATATAGACACATATATATATATATATATATATATATATATATATATATATATATATATATATATACACATATACAAGGTATCCAACAAAAAAGCAAATACACCAAAAAGCTGTTAAGCATAGTAAAGAAGAATACAGGTATAGCCAAAAGAAGCCAGTGGGGGGCTAGAGGGATGGTAACCAGGACTGCAACAGTGAATACACTCGAACATCTACATTTATGGTAAGTGTACACGGCTGTACTATGTTCATGTTTCACTGTTGCAGATATCACATTTGGGTAGATTCCCAAAGCTAAGGATGGGAGGAGAAATTTAGGACCAGCTATAAGGACCTGGAAGACTGCAGTGGCAAAGCCAGCTCTGGATTTAGAAAACTGGCAAATAGTAATGCTTGGTGAAAGTATGTACAGAACTCCAGGTAGCAGCTTCTAGGATGTCCCTGGTAGCGACACCTCTGAGAAATGCTGTAGAGGTAGATGCAGCCCTGGATGAATGTGGTCTAATCCCCTGTGGGATAGGTTTTCCATGGTGCTTATAGCAGAAATGAATGCAATGGCCTATCCATTTAGAAATGGTTTGCTTTGAAATAGCCTTTCCCTCTGCCCCGGCAGCAAATGCCACCAGCAGTTCAGATTTCCTTTGAGGTTTAGTCCTATCCAAGTAAAATCTAAGTTGTCTGTGCACATGTAAGGAGTGCAGTATCCATTCCCCTTTGTTCTGTGGATTAGAAAACAAGGTTGGCAAATGAATGGACTGATTAAGAGCCACACTGGATACTACCTTGGGCATGAAGGAGGGATTGGTCCTGAGGGACACGCTGTCCGCATGAAAGATGATGAAAGGCTCCACTGCCATAAGGGCCTGTAATTCAGATACCGTTCTTGCTGAAGTGATTGCTAAAAGGAAGGCTGTTTTCCAAACAAGGAATTTTAACTCTGCACTTTCAGCTGGCTCAAAAGGAGGAAGAGTGAGTTTTTCCAATACAAAGTTAAGGTCCCAGGCTGGAGCTGGGTCTCTCCTGGGTGGTCTTAAGTTTTTGGCCCCTTTGAGAATTTGCTTGAGCAGTGGGTGAGAGAAGAGGAGTGGTTGTGTGTTGTAATGAGCTGAAATGGCTGAGGCATGAATTTTGATTGAGGAAAAAGAAAGGCCCTTGTGAAGCACCTCAGTTAAATATTGAAGAATCTGAGGTAAATTAGGCGCTGCTGAGCCCATCCCTTGAGTTTGGTTCCAGGCACAGAATCTTTTCCATTTTTCAGCATAAGATTTTCTAGTACTAGGCCTCCTTGCCTCCAAAATAACATCCAACACTTGTTTACTGAGGAATGGCAACAAAGAGATCAGGTAATTAGCCAGGCTGCCAGGTTCAGGGTTTGAAGCTGAGGGTGCAGAATCTGGCTCTTCTGCTGTGACAGCAGGGTAGGGGTCTGAGGCAGGTGCCATGGGGCCAGCAGTGACACACTGCGCAAGAGGGGGTACCAGTGTTGGCGTGGCCAGTCTGGTGCAATCAGTATCATCCTTGGTTTGTCTTGTTTGATCCTCAGTAGTACTTTGGAGAGGAGAGGCAGAGGAGGAAAGGCATAAACTGATAGAATTTTCCAGCTGAAGGACAGAGCATCCACTTTCCAAGCTTGTTTGTGGGGAGTCCTTGTGCAGACTTTGTCCAACTGGTAGTTCTGGGTGGGAGGCAAACGGGTCTATATCTGGGCTCCCCCATTTGTTTATCAACATGTTGAAAGTCTTTGGTTCCAGTTTCCACTTGTGTGGGTCCATGAGATTTCTGCTTAGTTCGTCTGCCAGTGTATTTAGTTTTCCTGGCAGGAATTGAGCCTGTAGATGCACTTGGTAGATCAACGCTGTGTTCCACACAGCCATGGCTAGTCTGCAGAGGGGGTATGAATGGGTACCCCCTGTTGTCCGTCTTTACCATTAATTGTACTGGAAGAATGTGGTCCTTGAAAGCTGTCGGAGCATTCTGCATAGCTAACATTTCTTTTTGATTGATATGCAGGTGCATTTGACTTGGGTTTCATTTGCACTGAATGCACTTCCCTGCCAGGTGAGCTCCCCCATGCATAATCTGATACATCTGTAGTTAGGGTTTGGGCGGCAGGGGGTAGAGTGAATGGTAGTCCCTTGTTTTGGTGGCAGGCCTCTGCCCACCAAAGGGACTCTAACTGTAGGCAAGGTATGACAGGAATCATTGCTTCTAGATCCTGAGAATGTTGACACCATAGGCTTTTTAGATACCACTGTAGTTTCCTCATATGCAGTCTTGCATTTGGAATTAGTAGAATGCAGGAGGCCATGAACCCCAAGGCTTGCAGTATTTGCCTTGCAGATAGCAGGGGTTTTGTGGCCATTAGTCTGAAGTAAGTTGTCAAATGAATTTGTTTCTCTGGCGTGAGGAAAGCTATCTGGGAACTTGTGTTCAAGCTTGCTCCCAGGAATAGAATTTGTTGACAGGGTACAAGATGTGATTTCTTTTCGTTTATGGTGTACCCCAGACAAGTTAGCATCTTTTGTACAAATGCCAAATGATTCAAAAGTATGTCCTGGCTTTTTGCCTGAATTAGACAATCGTCCAGGTATGGGTATATCTGAATATTTCTTTGCCTGCAAAATGCAATGACTGGAGCTAGGCACTTTGTGAATACCCTGGGCACAGTAGATAAGCCAAAGGGCAGTGCAGAGAACTGATAGTGCATGTAGCCTGCTTTGAAGCGTAGGTATCTTCTGCAAGATTCCCTAACTGAGATGTGCAGGTAGGCTTCCTTTAAATCCAGTGTTGCCAGTCAGGCATCCTTGCCTAGCATAGGAAGCAACTGGTGAAGAGTTAGCATCTTGAATTTTGGAATCACCAAAAAGGTGTTTAGAAAGGTCCAGGATAGGACGCCATGAGTTGTCTTTTCTGGGTACCAGGAAAAGTCTTGAGTAGAAACCTTGTCCCTTTTCCTCTTCTGGTACAGTTTGAATAGCCTTTAAGCTTAAGAGAGAGATTACTTGCTTTTGAGCCTCTGCCCACTGATTTGGGGGTAGATCTGGCCAACCGTTTGGGGTTGGTAATGTGTGCAAGTGAAATCTGTATCCTTGGGAAACTATATTTAAAACCCATTTGTCCTGGGTAATGAGTTCCCAGTTTTTTGCCTGCAGAGCAATCTTTCCCCCTAAAGGAGCAGTCAGTTGAGAAGTGCTTGGAAGTTTTAAAGTTAAGTCATTGAGACAGCTTACCATAGGGGGGAGTCTTACTACTCCCTGATTTGGAAGTGGGAGCCCCCCACTTCTTAGTCCTGTGCATACCCTAGGACTGAAGCCTGGGTGTTCTGCTGGTTCTGGGTTTGGACTGAGAAGGCCTGGTAGAGGCAGGAAAGGACCAGTTCTTAGAGGGCCAATGCCTACTAAATCTTGGAGGTTGTACTTGTAAGAAATCTTTTAACAGTTTGCATAGATTTAGCTTTTTCCTCCATCTTTTTAAGAACTTCTTCTGCTGTGTTGCCAAACAGGTGGTCCTGATTTAAGGGAACATCCAGCAATTTAGCTTTAACATGATCTGGCAAAGATTGCTCCTTAAGCCAAGCATGCCTTCTAAGTACAGACCCAATAACAGCAGCCCTGAGTTATCACTCTAGTGAATCTAAACCACATTGCAAAGTATGTTTTCTAACCTGTTCAGCAGAATGCATTAAATCCTGTAAATCCTTATTTTCAGCACAGTCAGGAATCAACATCATTTTCTGTTTAAGCAATCCAATAATACGCTGCTGATACTTCAACATATGAAACTGGCAGTTTAAGGCCCTAATGGCCAAGGATGCAAAAATGTATACCTTCTTACCCTATCTATCCAGTGCCCTGGAATCTCTATCAGAGGGGATAGGATTTTTGGCAGTAGTAGCCTTAATGCCCTTGGGTCTCTGTGAAATGGTCTCAGGATCTGAAGTAGAATTTTTAAAAAGGAATTTGTGAGAGTGAGGAACCCTGTAATATCTATCAGGTTTTCTGGGAGCAGGAGGTACAGAGTCAGGGGCCAAGCTAAATTCCAAAAAGGCATCACCAACAATGTCTAGTACTGGATGGATAGCTAAAGGCCTGTGTTGGGGCAGGAGTAAGAAATCCCTAAGACTCTTTTTAGAATCAGAGTAATCCTGGCTTTCACAGTGAAAATGCTCCCTAACAGTATGCAAAGTTTCACCAAAAGAGAAATCCTCTTGGGGGGGGAAGCAGAGGGAATAGAGTCCTCTGCATAAGAATCCTCATAGATAGACGAGGGTAAATCCTGGTCATCAGAAGAAACAGAAATTTCAGAATCCTGGTCAGAAGTATCATAAGCAAATTTAGTCCTAGGTCTCTTAGAAGGGGAAGGTTGGTTTCCCCTGATTAAAGTAATAAGGTCTTCAGCCATTCTTATCATTTGTTTTTTAGGCATAGAGGCCTGACTATGTGGTCTGGGCGTCAGTTTTCTAGGCATGGTTCAAGTTTTAGGCCTTGAAGAAGAAGATGGCGTCAGTTTAATATGCAAGTCAGTAGGCCTGAATACACCCTCACAAGCCGGTGCCTGCACAGCGGCTCCAGACCCATCCAAGGTACAGACATTCGTAGGTTCCACAGTTGAAGCATCTTGTGGCATACCAGACTCTGAATGGGTCTCAGTAGAGGCCTGCGAATCTGAAGTAGTGGGTATCAGGGGCTGCGAAAGTGCCTGAGTACCGGTGAACTGGCGACTAGCTTAGGAGAAGCGTTGTCGGCAGCTTTGGACCTAGGCAGCCTGTCTCAGTCTTTATCTTTGCATTTTTTTGGAATGTCGGTAGTCGGGTGGCTTACCGAAGACATATCTGGATAATTGAACCGAGTACCAAAATATTTGTAAGCGTAAATATACTGACGACGAACAGTTCGTTGTTTAAATAAGGCACAAAACCCACAGCGAGGTACGTCATGGTCAGGGCCTAGGCAAGGAATACAGTACAAATGAAAATCTTTATGAGGTATTTGCTTTCCGCAAGAAATATAATTACTGACTTTTACTGACATCGGTTTAGAGCATGAAAAAGTTTCCCCAAAGGGGTACTTAGCTTTAGTTAAAGACTTCTGTTCTGAAACTCGAAAATGAAAATTTCAGGAGTCGGCCGACTGGCACTTGTGAACTGCTTCTGCTTCGGGCACCGCACGGCAAGAAAAACTGATGTAATGGCATCGGCTGCATGCTTTATACCCCTGACTACCTTGACATCACGGAAGACGAGACAGCAACTGATGCAGGACCCAAGACTTTGATAATCAGGCTGACTGAGGGCTACTGCAAGCAGATAACCCAAATGTGATTGCTGCAACAGTGAAACACGAAGAACATCTACAATTCTCAACACTGCTAAGTGTTACTTATCCTTGACTCGTAAAGCAGACTACCTTGCAAACGTTTTACTCTAGACCCTTTAATACTATACAATAACTGATCATCTTGCTAAAATAAAAAAATAACTGAAATAGTGCAAACTTAAAAATGGGTGCTGCAGAAAACGTATGCAAAGTCAACTCACAGGAATGACATGAAAATAATCAAAAAACAAACATGGAAAGCCATGTAAAAGGAGGGGATTACCATGAAACAATGAGTAAAACAAGAGAATCCGCACTTAATATAAAGACCAACCACAACATGGACACACATGGCCACACAGGCTTACTATGGTATGTTCAAAACTGATCCAGTCGAACAATGACAACACCGAAAAATAACGTTGAAATCTTACAACAGCATAAGACCGGAATGTTGAAAATGGGAATGTCTATTCGGCATTTTCGACATTACAGTCTTCCACCCGACGAACTCAGCTAACCTCTACTATTAATCAGGGGGCTTCACCCTCCTGCACCCCCCATGTGGGGGCTAAGCCCCCACATCCCCCTTACTTAAATATACCAACTCCAAGATTGTACTACAGTGAGGAAATGGGCTACTTCCTTGTTCCTCACTGAAGTGCAACCTCCCTCCACAGTCTTGACTAACCTCGTTCGACATCTTTCAGTTAGATTTCCTGCCCCTTGACAATCGTGTGTTCGTGCATCAACCATTCGACTTTCTGCAATTTGCTTAAGTGATTGCAAGCCCGTCACACATACTACCTCTCACTTACGTTTAATTGCTTAAAAATCAACCTTTTTTTCTATTCTGAACAATGAGTGGATTCCTGTTTTCAAGAAAAGATAATCACTTTTAAGAAAAAAAAAATATGCATTTCCCTTCATGTATAGCTCAGCAAAACTAAATGCAACAAACTGCATAGTCTATCTAAAAATAGTGCAAAGCTCCCCCACCCCACCTATTCAGTACCTTAAAATGATATCACACAAGCATGCTTTGCATAATGGAACACAAAATGTTAACCTACCGCATAACACCAAACAGAAATTATGTGTTAATGGTAACAGAATTGGATACACCCTTCTCCAATAAATGTTGTTATTCAGCAGTTTTTCTTAACTATACTACCTCACAGTAATATTTTTACAGAGACAGACACCCAGCAATGTAGGTATTAAATCACTGAGTCAATAATGTCAACTGGCAGATTTCTATTTAATTTACTGGATTGCTGAATATCACTTTGAATGCATTCATAGAATATGACTAATAAAGATCCCACAAAAAGAGAGAGAATATTCCACTTAGAGCACCCAGTGTGCCAGCAAAACATGTAGTTATCTGAATATATTGCCTAAGTTTATGCATTCAGGTCAGACTACATGCTTACCAACATCCACAATTCATAATACAAAAAATAAAATAAATGTGTGTAAACAAAGTTAAGACTTCCAAGTATGTGTACAAAATAAAGTAATTGCCAAATTTCAGTAATTCTTTACTCATTCCAGTTTCTTGCCGCCTCCCAAAAACATGCTGCAAAACTGGCTACTCAGTTCGCGTCTATTGCATGTACCATTGCAGTTGTTGTCTGGGCTGCAGCTGCAATGTCTTTTCTGCAGTTAACAAATTGGACAGCGTACTTTAAACAGTGACTAAAAGTTGGAAAACTGTAAGAAAGTTACAAGTTTGTCAGTGTAAAAAACAAATGTAGCTTCCATAGGACGGCTCCACAAGTAGAAAAGACAGCTACAGTGAAGGGGATTTCAACTAAAATAAGGAACACCAGCTGCAACTGCTCATGGAATGAAATACATAAATAAAATTCTATCTTTGACTGGAAAATTTACAATATTGCAAAAATACAAAACTAGTCAGATGCTGCCATATTGAAATAATGGAGTCAACAAATGTTTACATTTTTTTTTACTCTAAAAGGAGTCCAGCTATTAAGCTCAGCTGCACACCTAAGAATCTGTGCGTCTAGAAAAAAATATGAAAAAGTAAAAAATAAATATACAGAAAAAGAGCTACTTAGCACCTCTTTATAATATAAAAGTTCAAACTTTTGAACATTAGCTATATTTTTAACATGTATTAATTTTAAGAATTTAAAATAAAAACATAATATAAAAGTAATATTAACTATAACTTTTCTTGTAAAATAAAATAATGGGTGGTTGGCATAATGGTTAAGGTGCTTACCTTACAAGCATAAGGTATGGGGTTTGATTCTCACATGGAATAATTATCTAGGCTTAAAATGGTCCACAAGTGCAGTTAACCTAGTACTAACCTATGAACCTAAATATGTACCATGGTTTTGACAAATTTCCACTGATCTCACTGTTTATCAACAGTCTGTCCGCTCTCCAAAAACAACTGAAAAATGTAAGCAGAGAACACCGTCATACAAGAGGACATACACTGAACAGTGTCTTCAGAGAATACCTCTTAAATTACTCTGCCCGTGTATGAAACTGGTTTACTACTAATAAACTAAACCTCACTTAACCAGACACTGCTCATGGTCTATGAGTCTGAAAAAAATCCAGAGAGATCAAATAAAATAAAACTTCAGTACCATGTATCCACAAATCATTACTACCACTCCAACTGCTGAAAATAAAGTACATACATTCTTATGAAACATAATATCAATTTAATACAGCAAAAGGAAAGCAGACTTTCTGTTCAGTACAGTTACGTAAAAGCTAATTTTGCTCTTACAAACTTAAGACAGTTGCTAGAATATCAGGTTTGTCATTAACATGCGTTTACGGAAGGACATGAGGTCTGAAACACAAATGTCAGTCATTATTTGAGGTTGAAAACATGAAGCAAAAACATCGGGTCATCAGGTAAACTTTTGAACATTTTAGTTTCTGTTTAATTTGAAAAGTAGCAAGGTATTGTCCTGAAAGCAGGTTTTTATATCCACTGTCATCTGTAACCATCCTGGACCGTTATTAACACCTAGGAGTCTGAAAAAGTTTTATGCCAAAGAGGAATATTGAGGCCATTTTTTGGGAGGGACAGACTGGTAGAGATATTTGACATGGGGGATGGTAAGGAAAGCTAGCAGTCATTCTGTACTGTATTTCCTTTTTTCTAAAAGACCTTGGCTTTTTTTTTTTTTTCTTGCCCTCTGGCCCAATCCTTTTTGCATTCTGTTTGCCGAAAATGATCCAAACAATAACTATATCTAAAGCTGAATCTAAAATTTCAAACTTTATCTCATCAGCAAATACTGGTTATACATACCCAAGCATTTCCTCTTAACACTGTAGCAGAAGCAGTAGCCCTAGATAAACTATCTGCACAATCATACACACTCTTTAAAGCATGTTTAGATAAATGGGAAAGGGTACTAACAGTTTATGCAGAAAATAGCATTCCGTAGGAAGAGTAGAAGCCAGTTCTGTGACTGTCCATATGGCAGACTATATATTTTCAGATATACACTTATACCTTCTATAGCCTATCTGCTCTTTAGTGACTGCTGGGCATCAGGGTAAGTACATGCAGCATTAATACATACCTCCAGGGCTGGCAGTATAGAATGGGTGGGGCAGGAATGATGTACATCACTTATAACATATCACTATATCTCACCAGGTCAGGGGAAATGGCTATCAGTTCCCAAATTTCTGCTAAAAAAAAAATTTCTAAGCTTGTTTCCTGCCTTTCCTGTAACTAGTCTAGTCTAGATACAGATTTGATTTATCCAGGACTGTTTTTTTAAGTTTCTGAGCCTCCAGACATTTCTGTGTTGGAGGGAATCCTTCTAGCTTATCAGTGGGAGTGATAAGCACTAGGTAGCCTATCTACCACAAGAGGAGTGGCTTCTGGCCTAGAAATTGTAGTTTATTGGCTGTTTGGGCAGTTTTTCTGTCCAGAAAAGTATGTAAGAGTGGTACAAGATATGTACGAGGGTAGTGTGACAGCGGTGAGTTCTGCGGTGGGAGTGACGGATGCATTTAAGGTGGAAGTGGGATTACATCAAGGATCAGCTCTGAGCCCTTTCTTATTTGCAATGGTGACGGACAGGTTGACAGACGAGATCAGACAGTTGTCCCCGTGGACTATGATGTTTGCAGATGACATTGTGATCTGTAGTGAGAGTAGGGAACAGGTGGACGAGACAATGGACAGGAGGAGATATGCACTAGAGAGAAGAGGAATGAAGGTCAGCAGGACTAAGACAGAATATATGTGTGTGAAAGAGAGGAAGGATAGAAGAATGGTGAGGATGCAGGGAGTAGAGGTGGTGAAGGTGAATGAGTTTAAGTACTTGGGATCAACAGTTCAGAGTAATGGTGAGTGTGGAAGAGAGGTGAAGAAGAGAGTACAGGCAGGATGGAGTGGGTGGAGAAGAGTGTCAGGAGTAATTTGTGACAGACGAGTACCAGCAAGAGTGAAAGGGAAGGTCTACAAGAGGGTAGTGAGACCAGCTATGTTATACGGGTTGGAGACAGTGGCATTGACAAAAAGGCAGGAGTCAGAGCTTGACGTGGCAGAGTTGAAGATGTTAAGATTTGCACTTGGTGTGACAAGGATGGACAGGATTAGGAATAAGTATATTAGAGGGTCAGCCCAGGTTGGAAGGTTTGGAGACAAAGCCAGAGAGACAAGATTACGTTGGTATGGACATGTGCTGAGGAGGGATGCAGAGTATATTGGGAAAAAGATGCTAAGGATGAAGCTGCCAGGTAACAGGAAAAGAGGAAGGCCTAAGATAAGGTTTATGGATGTAGTGAGAGAGGATATGCAGGTGGTTGGTGTGACAGAGCAAGATGCAGAGGACAGGAGGAAATGGAAACAGTTGATCTGCTGTGGCGACCCCTAACAGGAGCAGCCGAAAGAAGAAGAAGAGGGCAGTTTTTCTGTCTCTTTCAACTTTCTGTTTTTTTTGGTTATAGAGTTTGTTAATTGTTGCTTAGATCTCTGTTGAAACTGTTGTCTCCCTCTTCTGAGAGACTGATCTGCAAATACACAGAACTGAGTATATTTTTTTGGTTTTAGAGTTTGTACTGTTAGTTGTGGCTTAGATTTCTGTTGAAACTGTTTTGTCCCACCCACCCTTCCTCCCTATTTTTGGCTTGTTGTTTAAATTTGGTGGCTTTTGCAGTTGCCTGCCCCACTGTAGATTTGATCTGGGACACTCCTCCAGTTCCATCTCTTTACCACATCCTATCTAATAAACGGTTTCTGTACTTGCTTTTAGTCCTTTTTAATTTAATTGCATTTTTTAAACTGCTTGGTCTAATATTGCTACATACTCAAGTGTGCTAGCTTGCACTGCATGTCAATTGTTTTTGCTACTTTTCTGTAATAAAAAAAAACAAAAAAAAACCTGTAAGCCTGTTTCATACCTTTCCTGTAACTAGTGTTTCATATACAGATTTGCTGTATCCAGGACTGTATGTAAGCTTCTGAGCCCCAAGCCTTTCTGTGTTGGAGGGAAGCCTTCTAGCTTATCAGTGGGAGTGGTAAGCACTAGGTAACCTGTCTACCACATAAGGAGTGGTTCTGGCCCAGAAATTGTAGTTATTGGCCGTTTGGACAATCTCTCTCCTCTTTCTGATTTGAAAGCCTGCATTTGCACTTGTTTCTGTCCTGTAACTCATCTAGTGCAGATACAGAGTCTTAGTTTTAGCACTTAAATTTGCTTATTCATGCTCAGCACTTGTTCAGAACTTGTAAACACTAAATAAGCTACTAATTACTATAGCACTCAATCTTCCTCATTACCTAGAGAAAAACAGTTTTTGTACTTACGTTTCTCACTTGCTTAGAGAAAAACAGCTCTTGTACTCACTTTCCTCACTTACCTAGAGGAAAATAGTTTTTTATTCAGGAATGTCCAAGGGTCAGCTCCCAGTGTTCTCTCCTGTCTATATGATGAATCTGGGCATGTTGAGGCAATGCAGAAATTGCCTCGTACACAGACAACCCTCTCCTCTTACCACCCAACACTACAACCTGTGAGAGATGCACTTATCTAGCCAAACTGGAGGTAAAGCTCTCTCCAACCAAGACTGAACTTGACAGTCATGAGGAGAAGGTAAACATTTGCACCACGCCACACTCATCACATAGTCTCACTAAATCTACACACCAAAATCCACACATAGCAACACAAAAACATTCGCGGAGGCACTCAATAATAATCTATCTAATCAACAGAGACTTCCAAAGCATAAACGCAAGCAACCTCCACCCCCCAGCACAACCCAAATGACACACAGCCCACAGACTCAGTGTGCCACTCAACCACAGCCAATAAGGCAAAACAATATACCCTCAATAGTCAGGCAAACTGATGTTCCACTCACCAGGCTAAACAAGGAGAAGGTTACTGTCAGCTGCCTGTCAGGTGCCAGGATCTGCCACATAACCCACACACTCAGGTCACTCCACAACAAGTACAAATATGACTCTGTCATTGTCCATGTTGGTGAGAATGACCCGAGATGTACCTCCCTGAACTAAAGGAGACATGGAAGAGCTCTCCGATCTTGTAGCCCAGGCAGGTACGACCCTAGCCCTGAGTAGAATTCTGCCATCACCCCGAATGATACCGCAGTACAAGGAAAAAATGATTGACTTCAACAATTGGCTAAGCTTCTGGTGTCATTCTAAGGGGATCCAGTATATGTCTGCTTCGGATGACATGGTCGACAAACCACGATGCTTTGCCACAGATGGCCTGCACCTGTCACCCCTGGGATTCTGGATACTGGCTAAGGCTTTTGCTGCCCCTATAAAGCCTTTTTTAGGCAAGGTTCAAATAACAAATTCACCACCTTTACAGGAACAGGCATGCAAAAACTGAGGGTAATGCTACTCAATGCTAGAAGTCTAAATCTCAAAATGCACTCACTCGGGGCACTCTTTAAAATGGAGAACATCGATATCTGTGCAGTGACTGAGACCTGGTTCAAGGCTCCAGAGCGCACCCCTGCACTACCAGGCTATAACTCATACCACACTTTTTGGCCATGTAACCTGGACCGAAACATCAAAGGTGGAGGTGTGTCCATATTCATTAAGGATATCCACACCTTTAGGCTAGTTGCTCAGCATAATGCATCCGAGGTTATCCAAGTGCAACTAACTCTGGGCAAAACTGCAATCCAAATTGTAGCTTGCTACAGATCCCCCACCATGCCCCAGGATTTCCACTCCTCTTTTCTTGATGTACTGGAAAATATTAAGGTTCAACCAAACACCCTAATAATTGGCGACTTCAAGTACCCCACCATTAAGTGGAAAAAAGTACAGTGTTGTACCTACCATAAATTTAGATGTTCGAGTGTACACCCTGCTGCAGTCATCACACTTGGGTTATCCTGTCGTCAGGCGGTCCATGATCAGCGAATTCCAAAGTCTTGGTCCGGCGTCGGTTGTTGTCGCTTCTTCCCTGACGTCAGTGCGCCAGGGGTATATATATTGCAACCGACGTCGTTTTCTTCAGTTTTTCTTGCCCCAGATGTCAGGTGCCCCCAAAAGATGGTCAGTAATTAGTACCAAATTGAGTAAATTTTGCAAAAACACATAATCCCTCCAGCTATAAGCAAATACATCAGGAAGGTATTGTAGAGATTTTAGCCAGTTAGTTCAGAGGGGATGGAGGGAGGGTAACCTGGACTGCAGCAGGGTATACACTCGAACATCTACATTTATGGTAGGTACAAAACTGTACTATGTTCATCGTGTTACCCTGCTGCAGTCATCACACTTGTGTTGAATCCCAAAGCGAAGGATGGATGGAGGAATCACAGAGGGTTATTGGAGGCTAGGAGGCCCTGCAGAACTGCAGTGGCAAAGCCAGCTCTAGTCTTAGAGTAAAGTGGTACGTGATAGTGTTTGGTAAAAGTGTGTACTGAACTCCAAGTTGCAGCTTCCAAAATCTCCCTGGTTAGAACCCCCCTGAGGAAGGCTGTAGATGTAGCTGTTGCCCTGGTAGAGTGGGGCCTAATGGTAGCAGGAACTGGTTTTCCATGATGGGTATAGCAAAAACGAATGCAATGTCCTATGAATGCAATGTCCTATCCATTTGGAAATGGTTTGTTTTGATATAGCATTCCCTTGTGAAGCTGTAGCATAGGATAGAAAGAGCTGGTCAGATTTTCTGAAAACCTTAGTTTTATCCAAGTAGTAACAAAGTTGCCTGTGAATGTCCAAGGAATGCAGGAGTCTTTCTCCTTTGTTCTGTGGATTTGGGAAGAAGGCGGGCAAGTGGATGGTTTGATTTAAAGCCACACTGGAAACCACCTTGGGCATGAAGGAAGGATTAGTTCGTAGAGAAACTCTGTCTTGATGGAAAATGAGGAAAGGTTCCACTGCCATTAGTGCCTGCAGCTCTGAGACTCTTCTAGCTGAAGTTATTGCTAGCAGCAGGGCAGTCTTCCATGATAGAAACTGTAGATCTGTAGAGAAAGCTGGTTCAAAGGGAGGTAGCGCAAGTTTTTCCAGAACAAAATTGAGGTCCCATGTTGGTGTAGTTGCTCTCCTGGGGGCCCTAATGTTTTTTGCCCCTCTGAGGAACTGTCTTATAAGTGGATGCGAAAATAAGGGTGGATCCATGTTGTAGTAGGCTGAAATAGCTGATGCATGGATTTTAATGGAAGAAAAAGAAAGTCCTTTGTGCAACATCTCAGTTAAGTACTGTAGAATCTGAGGCATGTGAGGCTGAAGTATGTCTTGGTCTTTAGCTTGGTTCCAGGCACAAAACCTTTTCCATTTGTCCGAATAGGCCTTCCTGGTGCTGGGCCTCCTAGCTTCCAGAATAACATCCATAACTGCTTGGGAAAGAGGAGCTGGCTGGATGCTTAGGTGATTTGCCATGCAGCCAGATTTAAGGTTTTGAGCTGGCTGTGAAGAATCTGATTGTTTTGCTGTGTGAGGAAATGGGCAATTTGTGGTAAAATCCAAGGTGGGCCCTGGGCCATATTCCTCAAAAGTGGGTACCAGTGCTGGCGTGGCCAGTCTGGGGCTATGAGTATCAGTCATGGTCTCTCCTTTCTGACATTCAAAAGCACCTTTGTGAGGAGAGGCAATGGAGGGAAGGCATATACTGTCAGGTTTTTCCAACTAAAAGAGTGCATCCACTTTCCAAGCTTGGTGGTGCAGTGTCCTTGTACAAAATTTTGTTAGTTGATACTTTTGAGGACTGGCAAACAGGTCTATGTCTGGAAGGCCCCATTTTTGAGTTATCATTGCAAATACTTGTGGATCCAGTTTCCACTCGTGGGGATCCATGATGTTTCTGCTGAGGTCGTCTGCCAAGGTGTTCTTTTTTCCTGGCAGGAATTGAGCTTGTATGAACTTGGTAAGCCAAAGCTGTGTTCCACAAGGTCATTGCTTGCCTGCATAGAGGGTAGGAGTGTGTACCCCCTTGTTTGTTTATGTACCACATTACTGTGGTGTTGTCCGTTCTTATTGTAAGTTGTCCTGGATGTAATACATTCTTGAAGGCTGTCAGAGCATTCTGTACAGCTAGCATCTCTTTTTGATTGATGTGCAGATTCCTTTGATCTGCAGTCCATACGCCTTGAACGCACTGTCCTGCCATGTGTGCCCCCCAGGCGTAGTCCGATGCATCTGTTGTCATAGTTTGCCTGGCTGGGGGCAAGGTGAAAGGCTGACCTTTGTTGAGGTGACATGCCCGTGACCACCATAGAAACTCCTGTTGTAGGCAGGGAATGAGAGATATCACTGTGTCCAAGATGTGGCTGTGTTGAGACCATACGCTTTTTCAGTACCACTGTAATTTCCTCATATGCAGCTTTGCAAATGGTATTAGTGGTATGCAAGATGCCATGAAGCCCAAGGCCTGCAGAATTTTTCTTGCAGGTAGTTGGGTCTTTGTTGCCATTGTTTTGAAATATTGAGTCAGTTGTAGTTGTTTGTCTGGCATCAGATAAGCCTTCTGGGCCGTTGTATTCAAGCTGGCACCCAGGAATGTCATATTTTGTGAGGGTACTAGTTTTGATTTCTTTTTGTTTACTGTGTACCCCAGGCAACTTAGAAGATGTTTTACAAAAGCCAGATGTTGTAAGAGGATGTCCTTGCTTTCTGCTTGGATGAGGCAGTCGTTCAGGTATGGGTATATTTGAATTCCTCTTTGTCTGCAGTGACAGGCATTTTGTGAAGACCCTGGGCACAGTAGATAAGCCAAAGGGCAGTGCAGAGAATTGGTAATGGGTTGAACCTACAATGAAATGGAGGTATCTTCTGCAACTTTGTCTGATAAGGACATGCAGGTATGCATCCTTGAGGTCCAACGTTACTAGCCATGCTTTCTTGCCCAACATGGGAAGAAGCTGCTGTAGTGTTAGCATCTTGAATTTGGGTACTTGTAAGAAGGTGTTTAGAACTGAAAGGTCCAGAATTGGTCTCCAGGCATTGTCCTTTCTGGGAACTAGAAAGAGTCTTGAGTAAAATCCTTGACCTTGCTCTCGAGTAGGTACCATTTGAATGGCTCTCATGTCCATGAGAGCTGTAATGTGTTTTTGTGCCTCTGCCCATTGATTTTGTGGCAGGTTTGGCATTCCTCTTTTCATTGGCAAGGTGTGAAAATGGAATCTGTATCCTCGTGAAATTATGTCTAGGACCCATTTGTCCATTGTGACAATGTGCCAGTTGTCTGAAAAAAGTGCGAGTTTTCTCCCAAAGGGGCTGCCAACAGAGTGTTGCTTGGCCAGATGAGGTGCAAGTCATGGAGTTTGCCTTCTGGTAGGTTGGGACCTGTCTTCTCCTCCCTTCTGTGTTGCAGTGCCCCATTGTCGAGGTTTGTACTGGGCTTGTGGCTATCCTCTGCCTCTTGGACGTCTGTATTTACCCCTCTGTGGTCTGTCAGTAGCTGGAAAGGACCAATTTTTTGTTGCCAATTTCTGCTGAAGCGAGGGGGCTGTACCTGTAGGAAATCTTTGACTGTCTGCATAGATTTTGCCTTATCCTCCATTTTCTTTAAGACTTCTTCTGCTTTAACTCCAAAAAGAACATCCTGCTGTAAGGGAGCATCTAGAAGCTTTGCTTTAACATGATCAGGCAGAGTTTGTTCCTTTAACCAAGCATGCCTACGTATAACAGACCCAGTGACAGCTGCTCTGCAGGAGGCCTCCAGAGAATCAAACCCACATTGTAAGGTGTGTTTGCCCACCTGTTCAGCTGCATGCAACAGATCCTGCATTTCTTTCAATTCAGAATGTTGAGGGAGAGTGGTGATTCTTTGCTTTAACTGAGAGATTAGAAATTGCTGATACTTAAGCATGTGAAATTGGCAATTTAGTGCCCTCATAGCTAGACTGGCTGAGGTGTAAACCTTTTTCCCCCATCTGTCTAGTGCTCTGGAATCCCTTTCAGAGGGTACAGGATTTTTAGCCATAGAAGCCTTAGTCCCTTTGGGACCCTGGGAGATTGTCTCTGGGTCAGCAACAGGACTTTTATATAGAAATTTATGGGAATCAGGCACTCTGTAGTATCTGTCAGGCTTGGCCGGAGCAGGAGGTAGAGAGTCTGGGTTCAAACTGGATTCTAAGCAAACATCATCCACAATGTCTAACACGGGTGGGATGGCAAGTGGTCTGTGCTGGGGAGTAAAAGAAACTCTCTGAGCCTTTTCTTCGAGTCAGAGTAGTCCTGACCTTCCCAGTGGAAATGTTCCCTCATAGTGTGTAAAGTTTCCCCAAAGGAATAGTCTTTCAGGAGGAGAAGCTGAGGGAATGGAATCCTCAGCATTAGAATCTTCATAAGGGGAGAAGGAGTAATCTTGGTCTTTAGAGGAGGCTGACGAAATGGACACTTGTTCAGAGGATGCATAATCTTCCTCTTGTCTAGGCCTTTTGTCAGGAGGAGGTTGGGAACCCCTGATTAAAGAGATCAAATCTTCAGCCATTTTGTGCATCTGTTTCTTAGGCATGGGGCCTTGAACAGGGGACTGAAGCGCAGTCCTTTTAGATTTAATAGAAGTCTTCGTCTTAGGATACGTTTTAATGGTAAGCGTCGTCGGTCTGAAAACGCCTTCAGAAACCGAAGGCGTTTCAGCAGTACCGGCATCTTTATCGGCAATGTCGTCGGTAGGGCCTGAACAAAATGGTTGCGTCGGCCCGGTACATTCCGTCAAAAGTTCCGAAGCGGTCTCTGGTTACAAATCTGCGGTAGTCAGGGGCTGCGTCAGAGCCTCACTGAGGACCGGAGACCGGACCAGTCGAGGCCTCGGAATCTGGCTTAGGCCTGGGCTGTCTGTCCTTATCCTTGCGTATTTTGTTCATGCCGGTAGTCGGTTGCTCCGACGGCATACTGTAATTAAATTTTCTACCGAAGTAGTGTAGTGCGAAATCAAAGCGTCTTTTAATAGTACATTTATTAAACATAGCATAAAAATGACAACTAGTGATGTCGTGGTCTGGGCCTAGGCAAGGTATGCAATAAGAATGAAAATCCTTATGAGGTATTTGCTTCCCACAAGAAATACAACTGTTAACTTTTTCTGACATCGGTCTGAGGCAAGAAAAGTTTCCCCAACGGGGTACTTAGCTTTATAGAAGAATTCGGTCTGAAATTCGAATTCGAAAATCTCAGGAGTCGGCCGACCGGCACTTGCGAACTGCTTCTGCTTCGGGCACCGCGCGGCAAGAAAGACTGAAGAAAATGGCGTCGGTTGCAATATATATACCCCTGGCGCACTGACGTCAGGGAAGAAGCGACAACAACCGATGCCGGACCAAGACTTTGGAATTCTGGCTGACTGTGGGACCGCCTGATGACAGGATAACCCAAGTGTGATGACTGCAGCAGGGTAACACGATGAACATCTACTCGTGTACCAACGCCTTAGCTCAACGCTTTCTGGAATTCATAAACTCCAATGCCCTGGATCAACTTATCCACACTCCCACCAGGGGCAACAATATCCTAGACCTAGTCATTACCAACATGAGCGACCGGTGTTCCACACCTGAAGTCAACTCCTTGTTGGTCCTATCCAACCATAAGCTAATCACCCTTGATATCAACATCCCGCCCCCACTCCCCATAAAGGAACCCACGGTAAAAATTTTCTCCAAAGCCAACTTCATGCTTCTTAAGACAGAAGTGGTGAACTTCATGACACCCATGCAGATGGACAATACAGTTACAACTGCTAAATCCTACACAAATGCACTCTATAAGTACTTACACGAGTGCATGGATCGTGCTATCCCAAACAGAACCAAGACAATATCCTCCAAAAAAAAGAAGCCAATCTGGTGATCCCCTGCCATAAACAAACTGTACAACAGAAGGAAGAAACTGTTACAAAAGAGAGTAAAATCCCATGAGTGGAGAAGCTCCCTGGTCAGCCTCAGTAAGAATCTGAGATCCCTTATAAGATCCTCCAAAGCGAGCTACGAAAACAAAATTGCCACTAATTCGAAGGACAACCACAAAGCATTCTATAGCTATGTCAAGAAACTCGATGGCAACACCCAGTTCTGCTCTGAGTTACAGCACAAAGGCACACAAATTACAGAACCAACTGATATTGCCAACATCCTGGCAGATAGGCTGAGTGCTAACTTTACCCCCCTAAAGGGCCCATATCTATACAGGAAGAATGCAGAGTCCCTGTGATCACAAGCTGCACTCTCTAAAGCCAAAAACACAGCATCCATGGAACCGGACAACATCCCAAGCTGTGTTTTACACGAACTGGCTCCCCATTTAAGCACAATGTTCAATAATAGCCTCACATCAGGCTTTGTGCCCACTGAATGGTGCACAGCAACAGTTATCCCACTCCGCAAAGCGGGAGCCACCACTGACCCCGAGAACTATCGACCTATTAGCCTGACGAGCCTGGTCTGCAAGGCCATGGAACGTATCATCATGGAACTCATAAACAAAGACACTGGTAACCTCCAAACTCTGGATCCCACCCAGTTTGGGTTTGTGAAAGGCAGATCATGCCTCCTGAACCTGATCGACTTCTTTGAGGCAGTCGCCAAAGCCATAGATGAGGGTAAGTTTGTTCACACAGCCTATCTTGAATTCGCCAAGGTTTTTGACACCATCCCCCATTCTGGAATTATAGCTAAACTCACTAAACTTGGAATAAATCCCTATGTCACAAGATGGGTTGCCAACTGACTCACTGACAGAACCCACACTGTAAAAGATGCAGACTCCAAATCTGACCATCCTGGGACCGCTCTTGTTTGGTATCTACTTCTCTGAAGCACAGGCTAACACAGAAGGCCTCTGGCTAACTAAGTTCACAGATGACTGCAAACTAGGAGCCATAGTCAAGTCTCCAAATGATGTGGACATCCTACAGAAGGGCCTCGCTGAGACAGATGCCTGGTGTCAGAGCCATGGCCTCAAGCTCAATGCCAAAACATGCAGTGTTATCCCTTTTGGTAAAAACTCTGTACCCATGAACTACCACATATGCAGCAATCTACTTAACACCGAATGTGTGATAAGAGACCTTGGGAAGCAGGTGGACAGTAGTCTCTCCTTTGATAGTCACATTGCCACAGTAGTCAGGAAGTCCTTCTACCTGGCACACCTCATCATAAAAGGGTTCTCATCCAGGAAAAAAGAGGTCATTGTTCCCCTCTACTCGACACTCATTAGACCCGTTATAGCGTACAAAGCCCCTTTTGGAATGTACCTCACAAGACATCTGCAGCAGCTGGAAAGGCCACAGAAGTACCTCACAAAGAGGATTACTGGCCTCAAACAAATGCCCTACACTGACCGCCTCAAAAACTCCAGCTTTACTCCGTAGCATATCGCCTACTCCGAGGTGATCTCTGCCTAACATATAAAGCTATGTCAAACCCAGAGCTGTTGGATATACTACACCTAAAGAAATCCTAATCCCTCTGTGCTACACGCTCTAGGGACCTAAACCTTGTCACCACAATAAACAGGACATGCTGGAGGGAAAGATTCCTATCCCTGAGACTCCCCATACTCTGGAACAGGCTACCCATCTATATCAAGCAAAGTTCTTCATTAGCACTCTTCAAGAAAAATCTTGATGAGTGGATGGGAAATAGGAAATACACCCCAGGGATCACTTCTGTGTCTCTGCTCGACAGTGGCACAGGAAAATAACTTTCTTGGGTGGCATAAGCCAGGGAAACTTGTTGGCTAGGTGTACATAGGCCCTTGGGCCGACAGCCTAGTACCTACCTATGAACCCATGAAAAGCCCGTGTTTGCGTGGGTTTCCACTTGTTTAAGCTCCATGGATGCAGTTTTGGCATCCTGCAGACTACAAGAGCAACAGGAAGGAGAAGGAGAAAGAGATACTCTAAGTGCCTCCATTTTGATTTTTTCATAATTTACTGCCCTCAGCATTTTTTGTAGTTATTTTTAATGCATCTGCATTTAATTTAAACTGTATTTGCCTTAATATTGCTACACACTCAAGTGTGCTAGCTTGTACTGCATTTAAAGTGTTTTTGCTACTGTTTTAACTGCTTTTCTGCAAAAAAAAAAAAAAAAAAAAAAAAGTTTAAGCTTGTTTCCCGCCTTTCCTGTAACTAGTCTAGTCCAGATACATATTTGCTGTATCTAGGACTGTTTTGTAAGTTTCTGAGCCCCCCCCCCCCAGACCTTTCTATGTTGGAGGGAAGCCTTCTAGCTTATCAGTGGGTGTGGTAAGCACTACATAGCCTATCTACCACAAGACGAGTGGTTTCTGGTCCAGAAATTGTAGTTTATTGGCCGTTTGGGCACTTTTTCCATCCCTTTCAACTTTCTGGTTTAAAAGCCCGTGTTTGGGCGGGTTTGCGCAACACTCAGCGGCACTTAGTTAAGATAAACTATTATCGGTCCCAAAAAATCTGCTCTTCAATTTTTCCCTTAGAACGTGCTTGTTCTTTTACGTCTTGCACTTCAATTAGCTTAATTGACTAGCACTTTAACAGGCTTTTGTAGCATTTACTGTAGCACACTTGGGTGCTATCAGCACTAGCTCTTCCTATGCAGTAACACCACCAGTACTTATTAGTTATGACCACCCCTCCTGGTTTGATTGTAGGGCAATTTCCTGTGCTTTCTCCTGCTAACTTGATGCACTTGGGCATTCTGAGACAGTGTGGCAACTGTCTCATGTACACAGACAACCCTCTCCTCTTACCTTCCAACACTCATATATGTGAGAGATGCACTTATATCACCAAACTGGAAGCAGTGCATGCTCCAAACAAGACTGGACTAGCTGGTCAAGAGAACATCAACACCTACAACTCACTACATAGAACACAAAACCCTCCAAAACACCAGCCACCACAACCCACACATAGAAACACAAACCATACACCCACCTTTGCGGAAGCTCTCAATAAAAATTTACCCAAACAGAGACCCCCAAGACAGAAACACACTCAACCACTACAACATTCCACCAATCCCAGAACACATAGCTCACCACCACATTGTGCCCCTCAACCTAAGCCCTTAAGGCAAAACACTTTGCCCAATGTACTAATGATAGAAGACTCAATTATGAGGCACACTGATGTCCCACTCACTAGGATGAACATGAAGAAGGTGACACTCAGTTGTCTATCAAGTGCCAGGATCAGTCACATAACAGATGCACTCAGGTCACTCCACAACAAGTACAAATATGACTCAGTCATTGTCCATGTGGGTGTGAGTGACCTGAGATGTAAATCCCAGGCATGAAAACAGATGTGATGGAACTCTCGGGTGGCCCAGGAATGTATGACTCTAGCCCTGAGCAGTATTCTACCGTCACCCAGAATACCACCTCAGTATGTGCAGAAAATAACTGACTTCAACAATTGGCTAAGTTTCTGGTGTCATTCTAAGGGGATCCATTATCTGTCTGCCTGTGATGACATGATCAACAGACCAGAGATGGCCTGCATCTGTCACCCCTGGGATTCCAGGTTCTGGCTATGGCTCTTGCCACCCCTATAGTGCCTTTTTTTAGGCAGTGTTACAAAGATCAAAATTCCACTTTAACATTTACAAACAGATGCAATCTGAGGGTTATGCTGCTCAGTGCTAGAAGTCTAAATCTCAAGATGCACTCACTCACTCTCCTCAAAATGGAGAATGTTGGCATCTGTGCTGTAACAGAGATCTGGTTGAAAGAGGCAGAAAGCACCCCTGAGCTCCCAGGCTACAACTCAATCCATACCTTTCAGTCCCAGAATGCATCCAGAAACTCCAAAGGCGGTGGAATCTATCAAGCTCCAACCCAATACTCTCATACTGGGTGACTTCAACTACCCTTCCATCAAATGGGAAAACTATTTAAGTACCAATGTACAGGCCCAATGCTTTCTGGGATTTATCAGTTCCAATGCCCTGGACCAGCTCATTCTGACCCACTAGAGAAAGCAACATCCTCAACCTGGTTATCACCAACATGGGAGAACATTGCTCCACACCTATAGTCAATTCCTCCTTGGTTAAATTCAACCACAAAGTGATCACCATGGAAATATCCATCTCACCTACAACCCCTGCTAAGGTGACCACCCTGAAAAACTTCTCTAAAGCCAACTTTGGGCTCCTAAAAAAAAGAGGTGGATAACTTCTCGGCACCCATGCCAGTGGAAAATAGCTGCATGACTGCCGAATCATACACCAATGCACTGTACGAGCACGTACACAAATGCATGGACCTTGCCATACCAAACAGAACTAAGATGCTCTCCTCCATAACAAGGAAGCCAATCTGGTGGTCCCCAGCCATCAATAAGCTCTACAGACTGGAAAACCTCCCTTATCAGTCTCAACAAAAAGCTGAGATCCCTTATCAAATCCTCTAAAGCCAGCTATGAAGGCAGAATTGCGGCTGACACCAAAAACAACCACAAAGCCTTCTTCTATAGCTATATCAAAAACCTCCAAGGCAATACCCAGATTTGCTCTGAGTTACTGCACAATGGCACCTCCTATATGGAGCCAACAGATATAGCCAACATACTGGCCAACAGATTCAGTGCAAACTTTACCCCTCTCACAGTACCAGAAGAAAGCCTGCTAGCCACCATTTATGCGGCACAGATAAAAGCTGCATTGTCTAAAGCCAAGAATACAGCATCTATGGGACCTGATAATATTTCTGGCTGCGTCCTACATGAGCTACAAAATGAACTGGCACCACATCTGTGTGCTCTGCTCAATCACATCCTTACCTCAGGCTATGTCCCTAACAAATGGCGCACTGCTACAGTCTGCACACTGCTCCATAAAGGGGGAGCAACTACAGACCCTGGGAACTATCGCCCCATTAGACTGACGAGTTTGATATGCAGATCTATGGAGTGCATCATCATGGACCTGCTTAACAATGATATAGACAATCTCCAAACTCTTGACCCCACACAGTTTGGCTTTGTCAAAGCGAGATCTTGCCTGCTGAACCTGGTTGACTTCTTCGAGGCAGTCACCAAGGCTGTGGATGAGGGTAAGGCAGTGCACACAACCTACCTCAACCTCCTGGCCAAGGCCTTCGACACCATTCCCCACTCAGGCATCATTGATAAACTCACCAAACTAGGCATCAATCCTTACATCACTAGGTGGGTTGCAAAATGGCTCACAGACAGGACCCACAGAGTGAAAGTTGCGGATTCCAAGTCAGACTGTCTACCAGTCACGAGTGGAGTCCCACAGGGCACAGTACTGGGCCCTCTCCTGTTTGGGATCTACTTTTCAGAAGTCCGGGCCAACACAAAAGGACTCTGGCTAACCATGTTCACTGATGACTAATCTAGGAGTCACTGTCAACTCCCCCAAGTGATGCAGACATCCTACAAAAGGGTCTCTCTGAGACCAATGACTGGCGCCGGAATCATGGCCTGAAGCTTACTGCCAAAAAATGCGTTATCGTCTCCTTTGGAAAAAACTCAGTTCCCACGAATTACCACGTTGATGGCAGCCCACTGAATACTGAAGGGGCCATAAGAGATCTGGGCACCCAGGTCAACAGTCACCTCACCTTCGACCACACCACTCTGCTATCGTCTACTTAGAGGTGATCTCTGCTTTACTTAGAAAGTCATGTCCGACCCAGCCCTAATAGAAATGCTACACCTAAAGAAATCCTAATCCCCCTGCACCACACCCTCCTGAGATCACAACCTCATAGCCACAACTAACAGAACATGCTGGAGGGACAGGTTCATCTCCCAAAGACTGCCCATACCCTGGAACAAGCTTCCTATTCATGTCAAGTAGAGCACCTTGCTGGCCCTCTTCAAGAGAAATCTTGACGAGTGGATGCGTAACAGAAGGTTCACTCCAGGGATCATTCCAGTTGCCCTACTGGAGAGGGGCACTGTACACTAACATCGGGTGGCACAATGCCCGGGCAATTTTTTTTGGGCTAGGCTTGTAAAGGCTCCAGGGCCATTAGCCTAGTACACACCTATGAACATACGAACCTATAAGAATACCTCTTTTATTACTGAAAAGGTCTGATTAAAAGAAAATTCCTTCAGATAAGGATAAGAATTAACATTTTAATCCCAGTCAGAGACTTACTTGGACTTGGTCATCTAGAGGAGGAGAATAAGCCCCATCTCTGTCAAAATCAGAATCATCAGACACTGTTTCATCAAGAATAATTTTACAGACACCGTTTCATCAAGAATAAATTTACAGACAATGCCCATCTGTAAAGGATTCTGCATACCAGGATTTACTGATGAAAATACCTATCTAGACATGGCAAGGAACGCCTCTTTAATAGTTAACAACTTGATTGTAAGAACAATATTTAACTATTTTTTTTTTTTTAAATAGTAGTTCTAGTATAAGAGTATAAGAGGACTGTCTAAAAGGAGGGACTTCTGCCCGGTCTAGTGTAATGGCATCTTGCTCAGGTTATTCCACGAAGAATCTCCCAGTCTCTCTCAGACTAACAGAAGATGGTTATTCCAGGAACAGCCAAAGAGATCATGTTGTATGAAAAAACAACAACAGAGGAAGCTGGAGAAGTAAGTGAATGGTCTGAGGAACTACCAATGACCATTGCAGGTACACCCACTATCAGCAGAGCCCACAACAATGGCAAGGACTCCTTGGTAAGTGATATTTTTCTTTTCAAGAACTGTTGGGAGAAGAAGGAGTTGGACCAGAGTAAGTAACCCTGCTGTAACCAGGGACGAAGCACCAAAAGCAGTAAGCATAGCTGGAATGAGTTAGGCAGGAGGTAAGTTGTAACTGCGTGTTCACTAGCAGCACACTTACACTCAACACCTTCCTCCAATCCCTTAGACTATAAAATGTTACTACTCTTACACACACACACACACACACACACACACACACACACACACAGAATCAAATCTTGTAAAGTGTAAGAGCACCTTCTTCTTGAGATAAGAAAGTACTAAAGACAACTTTGGCTAATCCCCTGGAGGGAAATTAGGGTAATCAGCAGTCAACATAAAGCAGAAGTGGGGGAGGCAGAGCTTTTTGATGCTGGCCAGTCATTGTTTCTTGGAAAGAAACAACTCACATAACCCTAAGGGATACTGCAGCAGTTGGAATGCTGAAAATAAACAAATACCTGAAAAGCACCTTTACCAAAAGAAGTGAGAGTGGCACTGTGGGCAGCCACCTAGTTGAACTATGCCTAACATCAGCCTTGATCATGAGTACAACGTAATGATTACCAGTGATCAGGGTGCCCCCAGAAGAAGCAGCTAGGAAACATGCCAAGTCACTTCACAAAATACATTCATGCATGTACAGCCTTACTACAGAGATTCCTGGTGAAGTACTGTGACAAATTATGGTGGGGCTGCTGGTATAGGAAATCTGTTCTGGCAACAGTGTTAGTGGGGAGCTTGATTTGTTGTGCAATTGTTGCAGTTACCATTGGCATTGTCATGTAAAACTCATTCTTACCAGTTTACCAGTTTTTGTGTGGGAGAAGGTGTGCTTGTGTATGTTCACTTTCAGACAGAAGATTTTGACTATGACACTGTGCTGTAAAAAACTACAGTCACTGTATAAATAATTTTCATTTTACTATACTGCACACTTTGGGGGCAGCCATGGCTAAGGAGAATTGCAGAAAATCATTTTAATTATTATATTATTATACTTTTTCTAATATAATTTTTCTAGCACTAGTTTCACACATTCAGTGATATTCCAAAGCCACTGAGACGCAGCACTAGTTGCATCTTGCCAGCATACACGCTCAGACCACACCTCCTTTCTCCATGAGGCAATATAGGAAGTACACTAATCCCTCTTCTTGACATTATTTTTCAGTGGGAATGGCACATTAAATGACAATAAACTCCCATCTCCAAAGTCTACAAGACAATGACTAAAGGGATAGGGCTTTCAGCAACTCTTGATAATTCAGAGACTTCAAGTCTGCCATCTTTTTGGATAGAAATCTTTGGAGTCTTTCTTATTATTAGACATGAAATATATTCTGAAGGGGCATTGTACTTGATAACCGGTTTGATAAGTGTCAAGTATTATAAGGGACTGGTTAATTCCTTAAACACTGATGATATTCCTTTTCAAATTAGCTGAGGCACATGATGGTCAAAACAGAGGCAGTTATCAACCAAATTTCCTAGGTCCATGCCTAAGGTTTTGCTTTTTAGTGGTGTGTTGTTTATACAGTATGATGAGGGAAGGGTTGTTCACAAAAAGTAATGATACTGTCCAGGTTTGAGCCCGTTTTTAATATACCAAGAGCTCATGTGGAAGAGTTCACAATGAATGACCTGGATCCATGAGGGTGACTGAATAACAATCCCCAATTAGCACTCATCTGTATACTCTGAGTCATAGGCCGGGGCTCTCCACTTGGAGGCCTGATAAGTAAATGCTTCCATGCAGGGGTATCCTACTTGATAACTATTAATGTATCCTTATTTGATACATCTAATGAGGTACATCATGAAATGTGCATTATATGCATTATTAATTATGAATTTAAAAAATAAATTATTTACGCCTGGATTATATTCCCTTAGCAATCAGCTGCAGTTAGTAGAAGGATTTTCTAGCTAGTCTTGTTATGTGACTATGGAAAAAAAGAAAATTATCAACCCATGATCTAAGGTCTCTAATAACATTTTCCTTTTGAAGTTTAATCCATGATTCGAGTTCTCTAACATTTCTTTTTAAGTTTAACCCATGAGCTAAGGTCTCTAATAACATTTTCCTTTTGAAGTTTAATCAATGATTCGAGTTCTCTAACATTTCTTTTTAAGTTTAACCCATGAGCTAAGGTCTCTAACAACATTTTCCTTTTGAATACTGTCTATGCTGTATGTTCAGGGGAAAGGTTGTACAACAAAAGTGACAAAATTGCACTTTTTTGCTTTACTTTGAGTCCATTTTCAGTAAACCAATTATTTACACAAGTAAGTCTGTGATAAAGGGTTAGGGTATTAGAGGAAAACTTGACAATAACTCACAATTTACAGTCATTTGAGAACTTTCCAAGCCAGAGGTCTTTGTTTTCATTCTAAAGATGATAAAAGAAAATAATAGGACCCTGGAGGCAACACTGGCTACTTTCATACTTTCTGCTGACGCACCTGTTACTCTCATTATTTGGATTCTCTCTATGGACAGTTGGCAATCCACCTCATCACTTAAGATCTATTCTAAAGGCATCAAGCTTACTTTCAATGCCAGGATGGAGTACAATGTCAAACCTCTTGTCATGGTCACGATATGTTATGACAACAGTATGACTGTTGTTGACAGTTCATGCAACATTATCAAAGTGGTTAACCACATTAATTTGAAAGGATCTTCCTCTGCCAAAGTCAAACATATGTGGGTCCAGTCTAATGAGACTTGATATCATATGCTGGCCTATCAAGTGCCAGGATTTGCCACATCGTGCTGGCTCATCAGATGTCAGGATTCACAACATCATGCAGACTATCATGTGCCAAGATTTAACACATCATGAACACTTTAAGTCCCTGCACAAAAAGTACACGTGACACAGTCATTGTATAAATGATTTGAGACTTACCTCCCTGGACTTTATGAAGAAAGACATGCTAGAACTCTTAGAATATGTGTTTGAGGCAGGTATGAAACTAGCCTTGAACAGTATTCTGCCATTACCAAGAATGATACCACAATACAGACAAAGACTATTGACAAACAATTGGGTTAGCCTCTGGTGTCGTTCAAAGGGGGGTGTAATACATGTACCATATCAGCCTGGGAAAATATGGTAGACAGTCCTAACTGCGTTGCCAGTGATGGCCTGCACCTCTTCCCCTAAAGCTTGTGTATACTGGCTAAAACCTTGTCAACCCCTATAGTGCCTTTTTGGCAATGTTAGTCTTCTAAACCTTCCAACACAGCTGAACAGAATCTGAATATTATGGTTTTGTTATTCAACATTAAGAGCCTTAACACAAAACTCCACACCCTAAAAGCAGTACCTATTCTTGAAAACATCACTATATCTGTCATCACAGAGTCAGACCTGGTTAAGACCAGTGAAAGCACTCCATCAATGTACAGCTTTAATACCTATCACTCGTACAGTCCACCATAGTAGACAAAGGCACTAAAGATGAAGATGTCTTAATGTTCTTAAAAAAATCTCACCTCCAGACTTGTCTGACAAGATAATGACCTGGAGCGCCTCCATGTTACTTTAAACAAAATCCCATATCACATCAAAGCAAATCCTCCTCTATGTCCCAGTTCAGCTCACACCTTTTACCAAACCAATATGGAATCCCATATAAGTCATCAAACATTAATGCACAAAGATTTCTGGACTTCATCAATACAAACTCTCTGGATCAGTTAGTCCGCACCCCAACCAGAGGCAATAAAATCCTGTTCAATACAAGTATGTTGCAGATCTGCTGCCCACCAAATTTTGTCTCCTCCTCAGTTAATTCGGACCTCAAGTCAGTCACATTCACCTTAAGACTGAAGAATGAAGCCTGAAGCATAGTCCGATAACTCCGTATTCAGGGACTGTACAAACGTTAATGTATAAAAATTGAATGATGACTCGGATAAGTTTGAAAGCCCCTTCCACCTAGATGATCTCACTGCTTACATGGAATCTTTTAATGTCAAGTTCTACCCATATGTATTGACAATTTTCATTGACAATTTTTTTATTTCATTTTGGTTAGTTGTTTGACTTCAAAACACAATTTGTAAAGATCTGACTTTTGTATGTAGTAGCTCTTTAAGAAGCTTTGAGATTAGCTTTTTCCCACATATTGATGTCAGCAAGTTTTAATCAGTTGGTTGGTCCATTCAAATGTATCATGTGTTGTTAATTGTGTATTTAAGGAGTTTTTTTTACATTTGTTACCTTTTGATGTTTGTCTGAAGAAGTTCAATATTCTTGAACGAAAAGTAGATGTTAATAAAACACTTAATATTGGCTTTTTGCTGCTGGTTCTGCTGACGTGGATTTTGTTTCATTCATATGTAAATAGTTACACTGATGCATTTGTTCTCCTAGAAACAAATACAATACTAACTTCAAAAATAAACCCCTATGCTGGAACCTCAGTATAAGCGGACTCTATAAAGGAAGAAAACTCATAGCATGCAAAAATAAATCTAAATCCGAAGAAGCCAAAAGCAATCTTACTAAGCTAAGCATGGAACTCTGTCTCTTGATCAATTCAACCAAAGCCAAATCGGGTAAATACAGCCACCTGTGTAAAAGATAACCACAAAGCCATCTTTAACTATGTAAAAAATCTCACGACACAATGACCAGCACTAATAGTAAATGATATCACATGCTCAGACCCAGATGAAATACAAACTGTAATAGTGGACAAATTCAGCTACTACATCGCCCTTCAATCTCCTCAAATATTCTCAGAAAAAAATACATGAATCAACCCCCCCCCCCCTCAAATCTCCCAAGAACAAGTACTATAGGCACTATATAAGGGCAAGAGTAGTACATCTATGGGGCCCCATAATATACCAGGCTGCCTACTGGTTGGCCTGAAACATAACTTGTTGGACTTTTTACAAAGGCTATTCAATATCAGCCTCAAAACAGGTTTTGTGATAATCTAAGGAGAACTGCAACAGTCACTCTCTTCCATAAAGGTTTAGCTTCAATGGACTCAGGAAGTGATAGACCCATAAGCCTGACCATTTTCATCTATAAGCCTATGTAAAGGATCATTATGTAACAAATGTAAAAGGATATAGGTAACTGACAGACTCTCAAGCTAACCCGTTGGGATTCATCAAGGGAAGGTCCTGCCTACTAAGTCTAGTGGACTGCTTCAAAAAAGTCATTGCGGAAATGAACAAGGGTAAATTAGGGAACACTGCATATCTGGATCTTGCAAATGCGTTCAACACCATCCCACACTCAAGCATCACTGGTAAAGTGTAATGCATTATATAGCAAACTGACTCTCAAACAGAATACAGAAAGAAATGGTGGGCAGCTCTCCTTCCTCTAAAGGAACTCTCACTAGTTTAGTGCTCCAGGGTTCAGTCCTTGGACAATTCCTGTTTGGCATTTACTTGTCAGAAGAAGTCAAAGTTAGTGACTTCAACCTTTTTTGCAAAATTAACAGAACAAGCTGGAAGGATAGGTATGTATCACATGGAATATCACTTCTATGGAAAAGTCTTCCTTTCTATAAAAAGTTCACTCCTGCTCTTCCTCTAATCAAGCATAGCTTAGATGAATGGATGGGCAACCACAAACTCTCCCCCACTAATTCAGCACCACTAACACTTATGGACAAGGAATAACATGTAGTTACCCCATCATGTGCTTGTTTGGCCCATCTCTGGATATTTGTGTTGCAAAATGTAAGGGCTATGAATTATGACAGGAATGCCGCACAGATCAATAGCCTAGTAAGTGCCTATGAAGCTATAAGTTGATAGGTCTGTAATGTCTAGAATTAATGGTAGTTCCTCTCTTCTGGAGTGGCATCACCATTGCAGTGCAGCAAACTTCAAGGACAACAGTTAAACTAAACGTCAAACAGTTTTAGAAGATGTTCTACCAGGGTATACTCAGTAATGTTTCTTAAACAATGAGGTACGTAGCCAGGTCACATGGAACAAGCATTTTTTGTCTTAAAAAGCTCCTTCAATACGTGTTCCTGTGTCAGGGGGACTTGGGGGTTAGTGGTCTATGGAAAGAACTCTATGACGTAAAAACAGCATGCTAACACATTACCAGTGTGCAATGGATCTAAAATTGTGGGTGTAACTACCACCGCCTTAGACCAATGTATTTACTTGGTTCAAAATGTAAACTATAAACTATCTAAATAAATTGGAATAATGAAAACATGACAAATATCTCACAAAAAATGTTAGTCTAAAAGATGACTTTATCCTATTGCCTTAAAGCACTATATGGATAAATGACTTACTCATGGTGACACAGTAAGCAATGAAGGCTTAGGGAATCAAATAATGTCCATATGGAAGCAGCTCATAAACAACTCATAGCCTTAATCCATTTTGTTATATACAAGCTTTAACAGCTGCTAAAATGTTTAAGTATTGTGTTGGGATGCATTTTCTGATGGATATGAAATATCACACTGCAATGTCTGTCATTTAGGGTTACCACCTGTCCCACTTTGTGAGGGACAGTCCCTCTTTGGGTAGTTGTGTCCTGCAAAAAAATTGTAAAAATGGCAAATGTCCTGAGATTTTAGGACAAAATTATTTCCTATATGTTATGTAATAGTTGCATAAAACAAGTAATCCAAAAAACAAGGAATAAGGTACCAAAATAAACCTTTGAACTAAAAACAGGTACCAGCACGATGAAACAATGAAGCCACAGTACAAGCGAGGACCGAGGACATGAATATTATTAGACACTGAATAACACGTTTCAAATTCTCCACATTAACGTACCAAGTTTGTGTTTTCGTTTGGAAACACTTCTTCAGATGTGGGCTCGGAGTGTAGGCTGTCCCAAGCAATCATCGGTAGAATGGAAAACGTTCTACAGCATCTAACAAGTTTCTTGTTTAGATATTTCAGCTGCAGTTGAACTTGTCATTAACAAGTACTTCCAAACAAGGCATATTTTACAGGTTAGTCCTGATGGTGGTTTCCCAGTGTGCATCTCCAATTTCTTCCTTCACAATGATCCACCAGGTGGGGAGCTAACTTCCTCAGAATAGAATATGCCTAGACTCCGAGCCCACATCTGAAGAGGTGTTTCTAAATGAAAACGCAAACTTGGTACGTTAATGTGGAGTATTTGAAATGTGTTATTCAGCGTCTAATAAAATTTGTGTCCTCGGACCTCGCTTGTACTGTGGCTTCATTGTTTCATCGTGCTGGTACCTGTTTTAGGTTTAAAAGTTGCATAAAACAGTTATTCTGTATCTGAAACACCTAAAGGTTATAAGAAACAGAATAAGCAACTAAAATGCCACAAGAATAAGCTTTTGTTTAGGCAAAAAAGTGAAGTTCTGTCCTTTGTACTGGCCGTGGGTATGTTTCGTCCAGCAGAATCTGACATTTGTGCCAAAAATGTCCCACTTTAGGCATTTGAAAAGGTGGCAACCCTACTGTCATTACTTACTATCTTCTGCCCAAACAACAATAGGAGATATGACAACCAATAAATTTGACGAGGATGATTTTAAAGTACAGTTACAAACATACACCATACCATGCAGGAGAGCAGCAGAGCACTTCTTTCATTATTTAATGACTACGCCCCTCAACGACTTACCAGAAACCCAAATAATTTACAGGAAGCAATCTGTGGAATTCTTAACAGATGAAATGTAAGGCTGACAGTTGTTGTGGCATGATCTTAAAAAAAAAAAAAAAAAATACTGCAGCAGCACTCAGTTGTGGATTAATAGTTTCATTGCATGGTCGAAAAATGTAGACTTTCACATACCAACTACGAGATCACCATAATTCCGAGAAAATGGAACAGACTTGGTATTTGAAAATCCACATTTTTTATCATAAACTGAAGGTATTAATCGACAAACCGGGTTGTTGACAGCACTGCAGTTGTAGTAAGGCGACTTCAGCTAACAAGGACTTGCCAGAAACACAAATATTTTACAGTGAACAGTCCACAGAATTTTCAGTAGCTGAAAAGTATGGCTGACATTGTTTTGGCACTATCTTAAAAATTAAAAAAAAAAGATGCCTCACCAGTTTGTAAATTAATAGCTTAACTGCGCTGTATGATCAAAAATGCAGTTCTTTTAAGGGGACTTCAGCCCTCAAAGACTTGCCAGAAACCTGAATATTTTGTATTGAACAGACCATAAATATAAATCAAAAGTCTAGGATCTTTTGTAAAATAAAACACAGGTAGAGCGTCCCTCCACCCCAAAAAGAAAAAAATGTACTGCTATCCTGAACGAAGTTCTGTAGTTGAAGATTACTTTTTAGCATTACAAGCAATCACAGTCTCAACTGAAACATATGCCCAACTGAAATAAGGAACACGAAATAAAACATATATATATATATATATATATATATATATATATATATACACACACACACACATATATATATATATATATATATATATATATATATATATATATATATAGATATACACACACACACATATATATATATATATATATATACACACACACACACACACACACACACACACACACACACACACATATATATATATATATATATATATATATATATACACACACACACACATATATATGGCAACACACTATTCTGCAAGCTTATTTCAGCAATATAAGGACATGGTCTACACATCTTATAAAGAAAGGCAATGTTCAATCAAATGCCTGAATTAAATAAAAGTAAAATAATTTCAGGACACTATATCCACAATCTGAAGCTACTGTGGCTTATCCCTCACCAAGCAGATCCACCCAGCACATGGAAAGGGGAGAGTAGTTCCTTCTGCTGTGCAGCATACTATTTGTTATGGTTTCTGAAACTGCATTGAAAGACTCTGCTGAATTCATAATTAACAGGGGTGTTTTTAAGGAGAAAGGACTGGAGGAGGACGGTTCTTTGGTAGTCCTTTATTTATTTTACAGTTGTTGACCAGGATAGTCCAACTGGATACATGTCCATTTTCAGCAGATGCCCGGGGAGAAAAGCTCCAAGGTCACCAAATTAAAATAAAATACAGTATATACAGTAGTGAACATATCTAAGCAACCAGTTAAGTTTATGATTACAATTTTATAAAGGTTACATACCTAGGCAAATAGTAGTAGTTCTGGGCTTAATGAGATCAGAGAGTAGGTCTTCGTTCAGTAATTCAAGTCGGATAAGAATACTGTTATTAACTCATACAGTTAGTTGCAGATACAATACTTACAATGGTTACATGTCAAAACACATTAGAGTTAAACAAGGTAAGGTCAAGATAATGCCACAGGTGAGCTAAAATAACTATTTTAGTCTCATTGTCATGGAGAGTTAGTCGGGTTTGCTACATTGACATAGCCAGTTTAGTGTCAAATGTTCAAGTCTAGTCTTGAATTGGCTCAGGTAGTTGAGCAAAGTAATTTCAGTTTGGGAGAGAGTTCCAGGATCTGCTTACAGAGTTTATGAAGAGAGGGTCACCAACAGAGTTATTAGTTTTTATAGTCTGGACTAGTAATTTATTAGAGGATTGCAGTGGCCGGTGATTATGATAGGGAGCAATAATGTTTTTAAGAGCAGGAGCATTATCTGGATTGTAAAGTATCTTATTGGCAGTTATCATGAGGTTATACTGGATCAAGCTGGGTAGTTCTAGCCACCCAAGCTGGTTAAGGTTAAAACAATGGTGAGTCCTATAAGGCAGGCCAGTGGCAAATCCGGCAATATGGTTATAGCAGATAGAGAGTTTGCTGAGGGCAGATTTGTTTAGATTGGAGAGTATCGGGATGCATACAAAAGAGTTGAAAGAAGGTGAGAGCTAGCTATGGCAGATCTAGCAGGTGGGGTTAAGAAGGCTTTTATCCTGTAAAGTGAGCCTATTTTTTTATTGATTGTCTTTATAGATTGATTAAAGTGTAGGTCGAATTTGAGATTATAGATTGAAACACCTAGCAGTTTTGTAGATGAGTCTGGGGAGATTATTGTGTCATTATTAGATTTAATGGTAAAAGTGAATGCAGTAGACCTGTGTGTTGGAGAGAACAGCAACAGTTTGGTTTTTTGGGGATTCAGTATCAGACGACGACCAGAAAGCTAGTTTTCAATAGTGTTAAAGGTGGTTTGTGTAGCTGACCACAGTTCATTTGGAGACGTGGCAGAGCAAATCAGGGTGAAGTCGTTAGCATATTGGACACAGCTGACTGTAGGGATAGCAGAATAGAGGTCATTAATGAAAATGGAGAAAAGAAGGGGCCCTAGTATGGATCCCTGGAGTACACCTAGTGTGTTGGGTAGGAGTTTAGAAAGTCTGTTTTGCCAAAGGACAGCCTGCTGTCTATCTTTCAGATAGGACTGGAACCAGTGGATAACTATAACTTCACGGCAGAAAGTTTTCAGGGTATGGATTAGTAATTGGTGATCCAACATATCAAATGCCTTGGAGAGATCCAAGAAGAGGGCTGAGGATATGTTGCTGTTAGTATGGTTATGGTTTATGGTATTGGAGAAGGCTAGAAGGACTGAAGTAGTAGTGTGGTGAGGTCAGAAGCCGTGCTGGGAGTTTGCCATGAGGTTACTCTGAGTTAGGTGATGCATCAATTGTCTATGGATACATTTTTCCATAATTTTTGCAAGTGGGGATGGTATTTCTACTGGCCTATAATTGGATAACTCAGTAGAGCTACCTCCTTTGTGAAGTGGGATGACATAGGATATTTCCAAACAGAAGGGATTCTGGCTTCTGCTATTGTTTGATTAATTAGTATCGAGTTGGGGTAAGCAAAGGCATCAGCAGCGAGTGGGTCAGTGGACAGTGTAGCTGGTTTCAGTTTTTTAATCAAAGTACGGATGAGGGAGGTGGCAACTGGTTGGAATCTAAATGTGAGATGGTTTCTGGGGGTGTTGATTTCATGACAGGGGGGCTGGGAGGTAGTTGGCTCACTAGGGCTTGAATGGTCTCAGTAAAGAAATGGTTAAAACTGTCAAGAGACTTCCTCGGAAGGTTTATCAATGAAGGCTGCAGGGACTGGGATGGAAGTTTGTCCAGGATGTAATAGTTTATTTATACCTGCCCAAAAGTTCTGAGGCTTGTTATGATTTATTTCCTGTAGATTATAATAGTAGTTTTTTTTTGTCTAGTAGAATGGATTTTTAGTGACATTCCTCATTTGCCTATATTTAATGTGGTCTTCGGGGGGTCTTTACTAGTTTGCCATAATGTCCATGCCTTATTTCTGAGGGTGATTTTTTGTTTAGACTCTTTGGAAAGCCATGGTGCAGTTTTTGCCTTAGTTCTTGTTGAACTAACAGGTGCATGAGAATCAAGGATTTCTAGGAATTTGTTGTTAAAAGTATGTGACTGCTTCCTCTAAGGGGAGGTGTCTTAAAACTGACCATTTACATGAGTTTAGCTCTTGTTGGAATTTCGTGGGGTTAAAGTATTTTTTGTTTCCTACCATTCTAAGTAAGGGTTGTTGGGGGGTTAATGGCTTTATGCTTAATAATATAGGTGGGAAGGTGATCGCTTAGGTCATCAAGGAGGGTCCCAGAGGTGTACAATTGGGGATGACTATAAGTACCCAATCAAGTATGCTTTCTTTTTGGTTTTGTTTACCTATTCTGGTAGGGGTTGTGATGACTTGCGAGAATGCGTGCATGTTGACATTGGTGGTTGGTGAGTCTGAGGAAAGTACAGTTTTGTACCTACCATAAATGTAGATGTCCAAGAGGTATGCATCTGCAGTCCTAACATATGGGTTGTCCTGCCTCAGGCAGCCCTTCGGTCGGCCGGATTCCAAAGTCTGGGTCTGGCCTCGGCTGATGTCGCACTTCACCCGACGTCATAGCTGCTGTTTATTGGGTATAAAGGCATCAGCCGACGCCATTTTCCTCAGTGTTTCTTGCCCCAGATGCCAGGTGCCCTCTAGGAAGGCTAAATTTGGATAAATGCAAATGGTTCCAAACAGTAGAGAGCAAACAATATAAGCATGTATATACATATATACAAACAAATGCACCATAATAGATTCCCCCAGCTAGCTACAAGATGGGCAAATACCCTAGGAGTACCACAGAGGGGAAGGAGGGTGGGTAATCCTGACTGCAGATGCATACCTCTCGGACATCTACATTTATGGTAGGTACAAAACTGTACTATGTCCTTCAAGGATGCATCTGCAGTCCTAACATATGGGTAGAATACCATAGCTAAACTGGGGGTGGAGGCACTAAGATGATTATGGTGTGGTTAAAATCCCTTGCAAAACAGCAGTTGCAAAACCTGCTCGGGATCTGGAGTATAAAGGTAGATTATAATGCTTGGCAAATGTATGCACGGAGCTCCAAGTAGCAGCTTCTAAAATGTCTTTGGTAGCCACTCCTCGTAGGAAAGCTGTAGTAGTGGCTGTAGCCCATGTGGAGTGAGGTCTGATGTTTTCTGGAGTTGTCTTTCCATGAAAAGAGTAACAAAATCTAATGCAATTTCCTATCCATTTTGAGATTGTCTGTTTTGAAATTGCTTTTCCTTCCATTCCTGTTGCATACGCTACCAGAAGCTGGTCAGTCTTTCTGTTGGTCTTGGTTCTGTCCAGATAATAGCGCAATTGCCTGTGCACATCCAATGTATGTAGTAGTCTTTCCCCCCTGTTCTGTGGGTTGGGGAAGAATGTTGGCAGGTGGATTGCTTGGTTCAATGATACCCTGGAGACCACTTTTGGCATAAAAGTAGGATTAGTTCTCAAGGACACTCTATCCTGATGGAAGTTAAGGAAGGGCTGTACTGCCATTAATGCCTGTAATTCAGAAACCCTTCTTGCTGAAGTGATTGCAAGCAGGAAAGCAGTTTTCCAAGATAAGAACTGTAATTCTGCTGTTGCTGCTGGTTCGAAAGGGGGAAGAGTTAACTTTTCCAGCACAAAGTTAAGGTCCCATGTAGGCAAAGGTGGCTTCCTTGGAGGCTTTACATTTTTTATTCCTCTCAGAAACTGCCTGAGTAGAGGATGAGAGAAGACTGGAGGATCCATGTTGTATTCTGCTGAAATTGCTGATGCATGAATCTTGATGGAGGAGTAAGACAGGCCATTGTGGAAAAGCTCTGCTAAGTATTCCAGGATGTTAGCTATGTTTGCTAATGATACATTTTCTCCTTTTGCTGCACTCCAAATGAGGTATCTTTTCCATTTGGCTGAATAAGTCTTCCTTGTGGAGGGTCTGCGAGCCTCCAAGATAATGTCTTTAACCCTCTGAGATAAGTCTGGGTTATTTTGCTTTATGTAATATTCCAAGCAGCTAGCTGCAGTGTTTTCAAGTTTGGATGTAGGATCTTGTAGTTGTTCTGTGTTAGCAGTAAAGGAACCAGAGGTAGAGACCATGCGTGTGTCCGAGACATACTCCTCAGTAGCGGGTACCAATGCTGCCTCAGCCAGTCTGGAGCTATCAGGATGATCCTTGGTTGATCTTCTTTGATCTTCAGTAGCACTTTGTGCATCAAAGGAAGAGGTGGGAATGCATATGCTGTCAGGTTTTCCCAACTGAAGGATAGGGAGTCCACCTTCCAAGCAAGTGGGTGGTATGCCCTTGTGCAGAATTTCCTCAATTGGTGGTTGTGTGGGGATGCGAACAGGTCTATTTCTGGTAGTCCCCATTTCCTTGTAATGGTTTTGAAGATGTCTGGATGCAGCATCCATTCGTGGGCATCCGTGGTAGTTCTGCTTAAGATGTCTGCTAGTGCATTTTCTTTTCCTGGCACAAATTTGGCCTGGAGTTGAATGTTGTGGTTGAGGGCCACATTCCACAGATCCATTGCCATCCGGCATAGAGGATATGAGTGTGTGCCTCCTTGTTTGTTGATGTACCACATGACTGTGGTGTTGTCTGTCCTTATCAGCAAACGACCTTGTTGAAGAAAAGGTCTGAATGTCTGAAGTGCCTGTTTCACTGCCAGCATCTCTTTTTGATTTATATGTAGGTTCAGCTGGTCTTGTGTCCATAGGCCTTGTATACACTTGTCTACCATGTGCGCCCCCCAGCCTAGGTCTGAGGCGTCCGTGGTGATAGTTTGGCTTGGGTGAGGTTTGTGGAAGGGCAGACCTCTGTTCAGCTGACAGGCCTGAGCCCACCACCGGAATTCTTGTTTCAGGCATGGAATTATTGGAATCTGGGCTTCTAGACTGTGCTTGTGTTGAGACCATAAATTCCTTTGGGTACCATTGCAACTTCCTCATATGTAGCCTGGCATGTGGAATCAATATTATGCAGGATGCCATGTATCCGAGGGCTTGCAGGACTTTCCTTGCTGTAAGCTGGTTCTGCGTTGTTAATGCCATGAAATAGAGTGGTAGTTGCTTTTGCTTTTCTGCTGTGAGAAATGCCATTTGATTTGATGTGTCCAGTTCTGCACCCAGGAATGTTATTCTTTGGGATGGTACCAGCCTTGACTTTTTCATGTTGACTGTGTATCCCAGGGCTTGCAGTAGTTGTATAACCTTTTCCAAATCTTTTGTTAATTTGGTCTTGTTGTCCGCTTGTATCAGGCAGTCGTCCAGGTATGGATAAATCTGAATTCTCTGTAGCCTGCAATGAGCAATTACTGATGCCAGGCATTTCGTGAATACTCTGGGCGCAGTAGATAAGCCAAAGGGCAATGCTGAGAATTGATAATGCTCTGATCCTGCAAGAAATCTGAGGTATCTTCTGCAATCTGGTCATATAGGGACGTGCAGGTATGCCTCCTTGAGATCTAGAGTCACCAGCCAAGACTCCTTGCCCAGCATGGGAAGAAGTTGCTGTAGAGTCAGCATTTTGAAACAATGAGATATGTGTTCAGAGCGGACAGGTCGAGAATAGGTCTCCATTGGTTTTCTTTTCTTGGAACCAGGAAAAGTCTGGAGTAAAATCCTTTCCCTTGTTCCATAGGTGGTACCTTTTCTATAGCTCTCATCCTTAATAGGTGGTTGATTTGTGCTAGAGCGTTTGTTTTTTGTTTTGGTGGTAGGTTTGGCATTCCTCTCTTTTTTGGTAGAGTGTGGAAGTGAAACCTGTAGCCTTTGTCTATTGTCTGTAAAATCCATTTGTCTCCTGTAATGTAATGCCAGTTTGCGGAAAATAAGGCAAGCTTTCCGCCTAAGGGTGCTTGCAGTTGTTCCCTGGTAGGCGGTATCAGAGTCAAGTCATTGTGTCTGTCCTGTGGTAGTGGTCGTAGCTGAATCTGTGGCAGTACTTCTCTGGTAGTTAGGCTGCCACTGACGTCCCCTGTAGGCACCTCTGGATTGACCTCTGCCTCTTGGGTGCCTATTTCTGCCTCTCTGTGCTCTGGAGGTGTCTGGAAAGGACCAATTCTTCGATGGCCAATTTCTACTAAACCTCGGAGGTTGGACCTGTAAAAAATCCTTGACTGTTTGGACAGATTTAGCTTTTTCTTCCACCTTCTTTAGCACTTGCTGTGCAGGGGAACCAAACAAACTTTGCTTCTCCATGGGAGCATCTAGAAGCTTTGACTTTACATGGTCGGGTAAGGATTGCTCTTTTAACCAGGCATGCCTTCTAATCACTGTTCCAGTCATAGCTGATCTAAAGGAAGCCTCCAGTGCATCATAGCCGCATTTTAAGGAATGATTACTGACCTGCTGAATGTTATGTACCAAATCCTGAAGGGACTTACGGTCTATAGGTTCAGGAGAGGACAGTTTTTTATTTAGCTGGTCTAACAAAATTCCTGATACTGAATCATGTGGAATTGACAGTTTAAGGCCCTAGCCGAAAGAGTAGCAGAAGTATAAACTTTTCTACCCCATCTCTCTAATGCTCTACATTCTCTTTCAGAGGGGAGGGGTTTTTTGGCAGAGGCAGCTGCTACAGCTTTGGGGCCCTGTGAAATGGTTTCAGGATCTGCAATAGGAGCCTTATACAAGTGAAAGTGTGTGTCCGGGACCCTGTAATATCTGTCGGGCTTGGCAGGGGCCGGGGGAAGAGAGTCAGGGGCAGTACAGGCATCATTATAAGCATCATCAACAACTGTGAGTACTGGAGGAATGGCTAAAGGCCTATGCTGTGGTAAATGTAAAAAGGTCCTTAGCCTTTTCCTTGAATCTGAAAAATCCTGGCCCTGCCATTGAAAATGCTCTCTCATAGCATGTAAGGTTTCCCCAAAAGAAAATTCCTCTGGAGGAGAGGCAGAAGGAATGGAGTCTTCTGCATCAGAATCCTCATAAGGAGAATATGGGCCTTCTGGAGGACCTGAGTTTTCTGAATCATCCGAGGAATAGTCTGTAGAAACAGGATCCGGGGGCTCTGCTCTAGGCCTCTTCTCTGGAGGGGGTTGAGAGGCCCTGTCTGGATGAGGTTGGGATCCCCTGATCAAAGAAATGAGATCCTCAGCCAAGCTGAGCATTTGGAAACTGGAGGTAGGCCTGTGTGAGGGGGCTTTAGCAGGCAAGGCCTTAGAAGATTTAGCTGCTTTAGCCCTAGAAAAAGCCTTGATAGACATAGATGCAGGGGGCCTAGCAGCTCCACGTGCAGGAGTAGATATGTCTAAAGGAATAGTATCTGATAAATCCTGGGAGCCTGCTACAGCAGGGGTAAGTTCAGTAGCAGTTTCAGCCATGCTGTGTGAGGCCTCGGCAATTGGAGGCAAGCTTTCGGCTGAAGGAAGAACAGAGGACTCTGTTTCGGCCGAAACCGAGACACTCGCGGTTGGCTTAACCGTGGTTTCGGTCGAAACCGCGGACCGCGAGTGTCGGTCCTTTTCCTTACGCTTTTTAGCTAATTGTGAAGTCGGAGTCTCCGACGGCATTTTGTAAGCAAAAGCGGGACCAAAAAACTCCTCTGCAAACTCCGACCGACGTCTAAGTGTTCGTCGGTTGAAGGAAGCACAGGCTAGACAAGCTGATACGTCGTGGTCTGGGCCTAAGCAAGGAAGGCAGTAAGAGTGGAAATCCTTATGAGGTATTTGTTTTCCACAAGTTAAACAATTATTTACTTTTTCTGACATCGGCTGAGGCAAGAAAGAGTCCCCAACGGGGTACTTAGCTTTTTAGAAGTCTTCGGTAGTAGAAATCTCTGGATCTGACCGACCGGCACTTGCAAACAGCTTCTGCTTCGGGCACCGCGCGGCAAGAAAGACTGAGGAAAATGGCGTCAGCTGATGCCTTTATACCCAATAAACAGCAGATATGACGTCAGGTGAAGTGCGACATCAGCCGAGGCCAGACCCAGACTTTGGAATCTGGCCGACCGAAGGGCTGCCTGAGGCAGGACAACCCATATGTTAGGACTGCAGATGCATCCTTGAAGGACATCAGGAATAAAACAAGAATACAAGATATTCCAGTCTATATTGATGTCTCCAAGTGGTATGGTTTCTTGGGGGTAGTGACATGTTAGCCAGTGAAGGGCATCTTCAAGTGTAGCTACATTATTATCTGGGGGAATATACATGCAGATGATATAAATACATTTATTTTTATTAATTTGCAGTTTGGTGGCAAGAATCTTTGAGTTAATTTGAGGTGGTTGTACAGCTTCAACGGTGACGTTCAATGCAGATTTATATAGAACAGCTATCCCACCCCCTTTCCTGGAAGTATGATCCAGCCTGTATATGTTATACCCAGGTGGTAGCACTTTATTGTCTGTAATGCTGGGTTTTAACCAGGTTTCAGATAAACAGAGAATCTCAGGGAAGTAGATAGCTAGGAATGCATGGAGTACCTTGTTGTTAATACTTCTAATGTTAAGGTTACAGGCCAGTAGAGAGTTAGCTGGCCTATCAATTATAGGTTTATAACTTGGATTACAATTGGGGGGAGTAGGTTTGACTGAGGTGGATGAGCCGGGGTTGGGGTGGATGTCACCACCAAGTGTTAGTCTAGGTTTAAACATAGTGATGAGCTTTACGAGTTTATAATAATGTTTTAATCTCAAACTAATGTTTCTGGGATTGGCATGTTGACAGCGAGAGCAAGGTGCAGGGCCGGACACTGTACTGTAAGATTGGTGAAAGGTGGAAGGGCTTACAGTTGAGGTGAGAGTATGGCCTATTGGGTAATGATATCCAGTGAGATACTGGTTTTCGTACAAGGTGAGTAGATAAGGGATCAGCAAAATGGTCAGTAAGGAGGAATATAGCATTGTGAGTGGAGGAGTGTGGTAGTTAAGGGTCTGTATGATCTGTGTGGTTCAACACCAGAAGATAGAATGACAGATTTTGAAGTAATGGATTGGGGATGGATAAAGTATGTTAAGT
>NC_056728.1:200011573-200019829 GCF_019279795.1 Protopterus annectens
TTTTAGGTGCACTTTTAACAAAGTTTTGAAGTGGGTGCATGATGGTACGGAGGTAATGGTGGGTGGGTGGAAGGGAGTTCCATAATTTGACTATGGTGCAAGAGAATAGTGCTTCACCAGCAGAGTTATTGGCTTTAGTGATCTGCAAGTGATTTTAGTTGCTGTATCTTAGTGGTCTGGTAGTGCGATAGGGTTGAAGTAGATTCTGGAGGGATGGGACATTTAGTGGATGGTTTACTAGTTTGTGGGCGAGTAAGAGTTGATACCATTGAAGGAGGTGAGGGAGTTCAAGCCAGACCAGTTCAGCAAATGAGAGAGTGGTAGGATGCCTCAGTGGCGAATTTGGCGATTTTGTTGTAGCAGGTCTCTAGCTTGTTTAGATCGCACTGACTTAGGTTGCTATATATTTGAGAGGCATAAAGTAGGGTGGAGATAAGGTGGGAATTTGCTATTGAAATCTTTGCTGCTTTGGTGAGAAGTTGCTTATTTCTGTATAACGCTCCTAGTTTTTTGTGGACTTTATGGTCATGGATATGTGAATGTCAAATTGTAGTTTATTGTCTATTTCTACTCCTAGCAATTTGGTGTGTTCAGTTGGGTATATAGTGGTGTTGTCTTTTATTGTGATGTTAAGGTGAGAGTTGTTCTGAGTATGTTTGGTGGGTTGGAAGATGAGTAGTTTAGTTTTGTTTGGGTTGAGTATTAATTGGGCATCGGATAACCAAGTTTCAACAGAGGAAAAGGCTTCCTGTGTGACTTTTTGCAATTTGGGTAGGGACTGGGCTGAGCAGATGATGGCTGAGTCATCTGTGTATTGTATGAGTGTGCCATGTTTGGTGGCAGAGGCTAGATTATTAAAACAGAGAAAAGTAGGGGTCCAAGGATGTATCCTCAGGGAACCCCTATGGAGACAGGTAGTTGGGGAGATATGTCATTCTGCCATACAATGGATTGTTGGCGGTCAGACAGGTAACTCTGAAACCAGTTGGTGACTGACTGAGAGAAGGATAGGTTACTGAGGAGAGAGATGAGTTGTTTGTGTGGGACCATGTCAAATGCTTTAGATAGGTCTAGGAAAGTAGCAGAGGAGAGATAGCCATTGTTTTTATGCTGAAGGATAGTGTTAGTAAAGGAGACTAAGGCAGTGGTGCTGCTAAAGTTTGGTCAGAAACCATGCTGAGTATTGGAAAGGAGGTAGTTAGTAAGGAGGTAGTCTGAGATCTGACAGTGTATGCATCTGTCTAGTATTTTGTAGAGTGGAGAGAGAATAGCTATGGGGCGGTAACTGGTTAGTTCTGTGGAGGGGCCACCTTTGTGGAGGGGAATTATATCAGATACATTCCACAGTGTGGGAACATAACTTTCTGACAGAGATCGGTTAATCAAGATGGATACTGGGTAGGTCAGAGCATCAGCTGCGATTTGTAGGTATTCACTTGGGAGGCTGTCTGCTGCTAATTTGGTGGGCTTAAGTTTAGTTAAGAGTTTTTTTATGTTGGAGGTAGGTACACGAGAAAAAGAGAAGGCAGTGGGGAGATTACTAGTTGAAGGTGTGGGTTGGAGGGGAGTGGGATTGTGTTGTTTAGCTAGTGATAGTATGGTTTGTGTGAAGTGTGTGATGAATGAGGTAGCAATATTTTCAGAGGAATGAGGGATGTTAGGAGGAGGGGTGCTGACTTTACCTGGGTGGAGGATGAAGTTTATGGAGGACCAGAATTGTTTGGGGCAGTGCTGGGAGGAGTCTAGGGCAGATTGATAGTATTGGAATTTGTCCTGTTTTATTAGCTTTTTGACTCTGTTGCATAGTTCTAGGAATTTCTGTCTAGTTGAGGGGGTTTTGGTTTTGCTTTATCCCTGTTTTTCATTTCTAACTTAGTGGTTTTCTGTAGCCACGGGGAGGGTTGTGCTTTGGTTCTGGAAAGTCTTATGGGGGCATGGTAATTAAGGATGCTCAGGAAGGCAGTATTAAAAAAATCAACTGCATCATCAAGACTGAGGTACTTTAGACTATGCCAGTTACATTCTTTGAGGGATGAGATGAATGTGAGTGGGTTAAAGTTTAGTTTGTTACATATTTGACTGTAGATGACAGGTTTAGCTTGGTACAGGTATTTTTTGAGTAGGAATGTTGGGGAGTGATCACTGAGGCTATCTGATAAGCAGCCTGTTGTACATGACTGGGGGCTCTTACTGACTAGTATCCAATCCCCGGGGGCTCTTACTGACTAGTATCCAATCCCCGGGGTGAATTTCATATCTCCCATCCAATCATCAAGATTGTTCTTGAAGAATGCTAATGAGGAGCTTTGTTTGATATACATAGGTAATTTGTTCCAGAGTATGGGAAGTCTTTGAAACACGAATCTATCGCTCCAGCATGTTCTGTTTATTGTGGTGACAAGTAATCCAAAAAGAGCACAGTGTTGCGAGTCCACAGAAAAAGATTTATTAACAAAAAGTTATCCACAGGTTAAGCGCTTTCATCAAACTGAATGACTTCATCAGAACAATTAACCAAGAACTCCACAGCTTAAATAGTCAAAACTTTAAAATCATTGGTGCAGAATTAGCCAATGCCCAACGCTGAATAGCATTTCTCATGAATATCAAGCATTAAAATATATAATGAATGAATTCAAATACATTTACTAAAATAACAGAAATTGGGTAAAAAACATTTTTTGTATAACTCAAGATGATACATATTTAAATAAGAATCTTTGATATATAATAAAAATAAAGATTATTTTAGTATTTATATGTATATATATAAATATATATATATATATATATATATATATATATATATATATATATATATATATTTATTATATAAAAATAAAACTGGTGTTTAAAAGTCGTAACTATATGTTATTAATATGTCAGTAGTGAATACATAATATTGATGATACACGTTTAAACTAATTCTGCCTTTTCCTTCAATATAGGCATTATAGAAATATGTTAATTTATGCCCGGAGGGTGGTCGGCTGCCAACCTAAGTTGCCACAACTCTTTTTTGTATAATATATTCTGCCAATCACCTCCCCTCATATCAATTTTAATAAAATCAAGTATACCAAACTTGAAGCATTTAAAATTCTTGCACAGAATACTGTGTTTATACAAAGCATTGGTGTTTTTTTCATTTTTGATGTCGTATAGATGTTCATATATCCTATTTTTCAACATTCTTTCCGTCTTACCAATATAGATAGACGGACAGGTGGTACATTGAGCAATGTATACTAATTTATTTGAACAACAGTTACCATTTTTCAAAGAAATGTGACTTCTGTTTGAATTACTTAAGATTATATCCCTGCCTGTTAGTATATAGGGACAATACAAGCACCTTCCACATGCCAGTTGTATTCCCCTGCATATTGTTTAAATTTTTACTAGATTCCACCAAGGTTTTAATATTACCTCCTACCTTGGTGGAAAATATAGGTTTGTCACCAAGAATACGAACTATCTCAGGGTTAGTTCTAAAAATGTTCCAATTTTTTATCATAGTACCCTTAATATGTGAATATAGGGGACAGAATTGAACCACACATGCTTGCTGAAAGTTGATGGTATTCTGAACATTTTCTTCATTACTTGCAAAACCAGACCTACTTTCACTAGTACCTAATAATGGTTTATAAATAGTGCCCCATTTTCTATTAACCTCATCGAGAATCTGCTACAGAGACATTTCTCTTTTCAAGATGCTGGTTCTAGACTTGACAAAGTGCCTTCAACTAACAGACTAGGAGAGCAGCAGAATTATCCTTCTTTGAGAGAAATGATTTATGCCTTTGAAAAGAAGTTATTCAAATTTAAATTATGTGAAATGGAAATTTGCTATCTAAGTGAATGTATCAAATAATGTTTAATTCCACAAGGGCTGAGAGTTTATAAGTTTCCCTATGGAATTTATTATGATGCTGAGACTGTTAAAAAGTTTTCTGAGATGTTTGATAAATGGGGTTTGGAGTTACTGAATAAAACAGTGGATACTTATGAGGTTATGGTAAATGTATTGAGGGAGGAGGTGAACATATTAAATGACAAAATCAAAACTGATTTATTGTTTCCGCAATATGAAAATCTGCATTATAAAATCATTAGTAGGGTGGAACAAAAATGTGACAATATTTTCAAGAAAAAAGTTAAGAAAATGGAAAGGGACAGCAAACCGTATAAATCTCACAAAGTATATCCTACTGACAAATTGTTTTTTTACATGGAACAAGAACAGGAACACGGGTCTATTGTAACAGATGGCAAAGTAAACTCTGGTTCCAATTTTAACATGGTATTGGATGAAGGAAATTCTGGGGAAATTGAACCTGAATGTTTTCATGACAACCAGGATTTTCAAGTTCTCAGACGCTCAGAAAGAATAGCCAAGCGCCGACAAGGGTCGAACAAGACCTACAGCAGGGTAGTAAAACAAAATTACGGTTACAACAAATGGTAGACAATATAGTCCAAATACAAAGTTTGGATAATATTAAATATAGCTTACATGGTTTCAATATTTACAATTATGCCAGTTTTCCTATTACCAAAGAATTATTTTCTCTGTTTTCCAAGGGGTTCAAATTTGTTCCTACATATATGCCTGATATAGCCTCTGTAATGGTTGATTTTCAAATATATTTAAGAAAATTGAATCTGAACCTTATTTTTTCAGATAAATTAAACAAGGGCAAAGCCAATGACACTCTTAAGAGAAGTAGTACCTTTAACCCACTCCTGCATCCTTTAATTATGACTTATGAAAAACTAGTCAAGGAAGACTTGTATAAGACGTGGGGGGAGAAAAGGAAAATTTTTTACAATTTAAACCCCGATGAAAAGAGTCTCTTGGAGAGTCTCAGGCAAAACAAGAGTATTAGAATTATGACTGCGGACAAGGGTGGGGGGGGGGGGTTATATACAGCATGGTAGATTACAACAATGATATGCAACATATATTATTCCAAGAGGACAGCTATTCAGTGTGTTCCAAAAATGAAATCAATACTTCCTATCGTAGGTTGGATAGTTATTTATATGAATACTTATTAGATCAGAGAATTTCTAAGGATGAATACAACTTTTTGTATAATAAATATCCAAAAATTCCTATGATTTTCGGAATACCCAAGGTGCATAAAAATTTAAAGAAGCCACCTTTTAGACCTATAGTTGCAGCTGCTGGCTCCAAGACCCATAATTTATCAGTGTATGTGGATAAAAAATTGAAATATGTTGTAAGTAAATTTCCACATCTACTTAAAGATTCTTGGGATGTTTTGGGGCAGATCAAGCCGGACTTATGGTCACCTGATTGTTGGTTCCTCACCATAGATGTACAGGATCTTTTCTCTTGCATTCCAAAAGATGAAGACTTAAGTCTCTTTGAAGAGGTTTTATTTACTCATTCATCTTTAAAATCAGATGAAGTTTTACTTTTATGTGAGCTCATGAGCTTGATTTTGGACAACAATTTTATATTCTTTGGTGGTGAATATTATAAACAGTTAAAGGGAATAGCAATGGGTGCTGCTTGCGCCCCCCACTTTACGCTAACCTGGTTCTCCTAGGTTGGGAGCAAAAATATATTTTTTCGCACCAAAGATTTTTTTCATGCATTACCTATTACGGTAGGTTTTTGGACGATATTTTTATTTCATGGAAGGGAAGTTTATATGAAATTTCTGAGTTTGTGAACTATATTAATCAGACTACAGATTACTTAAAGTTTACCTTTCAGTGTCATCAGCAGGAAATCAATTTTCTTGATGTCAAGATTTTTAAAAGTCAGGATTGTTTCCATTCTAAAATCTAACGGAAAAACACTTTTTGTAATGCATATCTACATTATAATAGTCATCATCCTGCCTATCAGAAAAAAAAGTATTGTAAAGGGTCAGGCTGTCAGGGTAGCCAGGATGACTACTATGAAGAAGGATATCTTAGCGGAGTTCAGGAAATTAAGGACCATGTTTTTGGAAAGAGGATTTCCGGATCTTTTTATTGACCCTATTCTCGATGAGGTTAATAGAAAATGGGGCACTATTTATAAACCATTATTAGGTACTAGTGAAAGTAGGTCTGGTTTTGCAAATACTGAAGAAAATGTTCAGAATACCATCAACTTTCAGCAAGCATGTGTGGTTCAATTCTGTCCCCTATATTCACATATTAAGGGTGCTATGATAAAAAATTGGAACATTTTTAGAACTAACCCTGAGATAGTTCGTATTCTTGGTGACAAACCTACATTTTCCACCAAGGTAGGAGGTAATATTAAAACCTTGGTGGAATCTAGTAGAAATTTAAACAATATGCAGGGGAACACAATTCGTACCAAAGCATGTGGAAGGTACTTGTACTGTCCCTATATACTAACAGGCAGGGATATAATCTTAAGTAATTCAAACAGAAGTCACATTTCTTTGAAAAATGGTAATTGTTGTTGAAATAAATTAGTATACATTGCTCAATGTATCACCTGTCCGTCTTTCTATATTGGTAAGATGGAAAGAATGTTGAAAAATAGGATATATGAACATCTATATGACATAAAAAATGAAAAAACACCAATGCTTTGTATAAACATAGTATTCTGTGCAAGAATTTTAAATTCTTCAAGTTTGGTATACTTGATTTTATTAAAATTGATATGAGGGGAGGTGATTGGCAGAATATATTATACAAAAAAGAGTTGTTGTGGCAACTTAGGATGGCAGCCGACCACCCTAAAGGCATAAATGAACATATTTCTATAATGCCTATACTGAAGGAAAAGGCAGAATTAGTTTAAACGTGTATCATCAATATTATGTATTCACTATTGACATATTAATAACATATATTTACGACTTTTAAACACAAGTTTTATTTTTATATAATAAATAAATATATATATATATAAATATATATATATATATATACATATAAATACTAAAATAATCTTTATTTTTATTATATATCAAAGATTCTTATTTAAATATGTAGCATCTTGGGTTATATAAAAAAAGTTTTTTTACCCAATTTCTGTTATTTTAGTAAATGTATTATTTGAATTCATTCATATTCATTATATATTTTAATGCTTGATATTTATAAGAAATGCTATTCAATGTTGGGCACCGGCTAATTCTGCACCAATGATTTTAAAGTTATGACTATTTAAACTGTGGAGTTCTTGGTTAATTGTTCTGATGAAGTCATTCAGGTTTGATGAAAGCGCTTAACCTGTGGATAACTTTTTGTTAATAAATCTTTTTCTGTGGACTCGCAACGCTGTGCTCTTTTTTGGATTACTGGTTGTATTTCGAGCGCATTCAACACCATTGTTTTGGACATAGTTTATTGTGGTGACAAGGTTTAAGTCCCTAAAGTGTGTAGCTCGGAGGAATTCAGATTTCTTTATGTGGAGCATGTCCAACAGATCAGGGTTTGACATAGCATTGTATGCTAGGCAGAGATCACCTCTGAGTAGGCGATATGCGACAGAGTAAAGCTGGAGTTTTTTTGAGACGGTCTGCGTAAGGCATCTGTTTGAGGCCAATAATCCTCTTTGTGAGGTTTTTCTGTGGCCTTTCCAGTTGTTGCAGATGTCTTGTGAGGTACATACCAAAAGGGGAGTTGTACTCTATAATGGGTCTAATGAGTGATGAGTAGAGGGGAACAATGACCTCTTTTTTCCTGGATGAGAAACCTTTTGTGATGATGTGTGCCATGTAGAAGGATTTCCTGACTACTGTGGCGATGTAATTATCAAAGGAGAGACTACTGTCCACCTTTGTCCCAAGGTCTCTTATCACACTTTCGGTGTTAAGTAGACTACCGCCTATGTGGTAGTTCATGGGTACAGAGTTTTTACAAAAAGGGATGACAATGCACTTTTTGGCATTGAGCTTGAGGCCATGGCTTTGACACCAGGAAACTGTCTCAGTGAGGCCCTTTTGTAGGATGTCCACATCGTTAGGAGATTTGATTATGGCTCCTAGTTTGCAGTCATGTGTAAACTTTGTTAGCCAAAGACCTCCTCCGTTAGCCTGTACTTCAGAGAAGTAGATACAAAACAGGAGAGGACCTAGGACTGAACCCTGTGGTACTCCACTTGTCACTGGTCTGAAGCTGGATTTAGAGTTTGTTACTTTCACAGTGTGGGTTTGGTCAGTGAGACAGTTAAATATGAATATGTATGTGTGTGTATATATATATATATATATATATATATATATATATATATATATATATATATTA